>NC_062529.1:7952576-8252576 GCF_022655615.1 Tachysurus fulvidraco
CCTGCACCCACACCGGCCCTTTCAGGATAAGATTGGAGACCCCTGATCTAGTAGATATCAACTAGTTTCTAAATATGCTATATAGTGCATAACATAATATAATATCTATATACCAAGTCCATTTCTTGTGCACTCTGTTAATTTAATAACACAGCTTTGAAAATAAACAGAAAAACATTTGTTGACCTGTAAATCAGTAGATATGGAGGCTTGTTATAGTCTATAAATGGTCTATCAGAAATCTAGCATTTATAAATAAACAAATTAGACACCCTCATAAACATAAAACAAAAGGTTAATATAAAGATTAATATAAGACAGAAATTCAAGATTAATATTAGATATATGTGTGTATTTAAATGTGTTTGTATTTATCCCCAATGAACAAGTCTGTGGTGACTCAGGTGGTATAAACAAATGAATTATGTCATCGGAGCAAGTTTGATCTAAGATGTTCTGATGAATCCTTTCAAAGGAATTTACTGGTAAAAGATAACGCCTTCAAATCTAGATTCTTATGAACAAGCGCTTGGAGAAGAAGCACAATCTCAGAGAGCAGACATGGGTTTGATAGCACCATTTACTTTAAAGATATAAACATTTATGTGGGGAAAAAACTAACCTCTATGTAACTTTTCTATGAATATATTGCCCATATTTTTAAAGCGTTTCATAAAGCGTTTACTTTCATATGAGTTGTTAATTACCACTGTGAAGTGTGATATTACAAAGAACTTCAATGTTGAACATGGACACGACAAAATTTCCTTTTTTTGCAATCTGGTAAAAAGAGTTAGGTTACATAATCTTTGGCCCTATGACATCAATTTTGAGATATTGAATTTCTGAGCAAAATCAGAAAAAAATCAATAAATAAAAATTTAGAAAATTCTACCTAAACAGCCAAAAGGGGGCGCATTGTTACAGCCACATCTTGAGTAATGGAGACTCCTTTTCAAGAGCGTCTCCAAAATCATACCCAGCCTGTGAGGTCTAATCTTTAACCAATCAACTGGCTATGGATTCAAATTGAGCACTTTAACAGTGTTAAAATCTAGAAAACGTCACAATGATGAAGTCAAACACAAAGTAATATATAGATACTTTCTTTTCGGAACAATTGTGTTTCGTAATACCGATTTCTTAGTTTTACTCTTTGTTCCTTCAAAGTTTCCCTTTACTTTTAGTTTCCTATTCAGCATTGTGACAAGAACAGACAAGAAAGCGATTATGTCTAAAAGATGACTAGCAGGACACGTGCTTCAAATCCATCATAGCACTCACTCAGTGTCAAACCTACAGCTTTATGCAGCTATCAGTATCTAAGAAATCACTAAATGTTCATAGGTTCATGTCCAGCGCTGATGGAACGCAGAGATAGTGCAGAATTAATACCTGTGCACAAGCTATAAGTCCGTTCAACATTATTTTGTAAGAACATATTTTTTATTGTTTTGATTAATCGAATCTTTATCTGTTCTTTATTAGTCTGATTTGTTGTATCTAAATAAATCACACTGTTGTTTTCATGTTCGATGATGGATATTGTTTTATGCTTTTTTGCATCACTCCACTCTGTGCTCATTCAAGCTGAAGGCTTATATATTGCTAAGATTTTATTTAATGAAAAATGAAATGAAAAACACTCATATTAATCATTACAATGTGAAATGCAAAGTAAAGGTACAATTCAGTTTAAAGACCTCAGAGTCACACTCCTCAGTTTTATTAGAAAACGTTTTAATTGACATTCAGGGTTTTTTAAATTGCTGTTGCTTGTGTTTTCCAGTTAGGAATGTTATTATTAGTTAATTATATTATATTAGTGTGTGTTTGTGTGTGTGTGTGTGTGTGTGTGTGTGTGTGTGTTTGCATGTATATATAAAAAAAATCAAAGCAAAAAATTCAGCATTTGTTATTTGACTACCCTTTAAGAAATGACAACAAATGGCACCACATCAAAGCTAATAATATAAAAATGATCATATTATATTACATCCAAATCTATCGGTATAAATGTGAATTCTTACATTTTCCCAACTTGAGAATCTTGAGATATTTTTCTTTTTTTTTTCTTTTGCATTAGGAGCATTAGTACTTTGAGTGACTATCAATAGTATAAACCATAACACAGCTTAAATAGCAGCACCGAAGGTGTGTGCTGTGTGAGTCGATGAATTTCAAAATGACTTTCATCCTAATAGATCGTTTGTCCTCCATGAGTCATGAATGCTTCAGCTCTGCTGTCTTTCCTCTCCGTCAGATGTCCATAACTAGAAAAGGAAGAACAAAAACCACTAGGCCCAACTGAACATTTTAAGATATTAAAACATTAATTAGTAAACGTAGACATAGAAATCACATACAAAATCTACTAAAAATTGTTACTCACTGTAAGGTTGTCTCTTAGCAGCTGCATGATGATGGTGCTGTCTTTATACGAGTCTTCGTTAAGTGAACTGACCTCTGCTGTGGCCTTTTCAAGTACCTGCAAGCAACCACACCCAGTTTACATGGCTGCTCAAAATAAGTGGGGTTAAAGGTGGGTCATTATTGGGTCGAGTGTACCTCTTTGGCGAGAACGCAAGCTTCTGCATGAGAGTTAAGAATCTCGTAGTAGAAGACAGAGAAGTTCAGGGCGAGGCCCAGGTGGATGGGGTGTGTCGGTGGCATCTCTTTCTTGCTCAGCTCGAATGCCTCTTGGTAGGCTTGCTGAGAATCTCTTATAGCAGCTGGAAAGCAAAGTAAATAAAATCAGTGAAAAACTACTGACAAAATAAGAATCATCAGAACAATAGAAAGCTATCATACACTCATTCATTCATTTTCTTCAGTAACTGTTGTGATATGGTCAGAATGTCACACACAGTGGATCCAGGGCACATCCTATGAACACTGGGCATGAAGCAAAGACACACTGCACCATGCACACACACAGATTCACTCCTAGAGGTATTTTTTCTCATAGCAGAGACACTAACTGGCACATTTTTTGGAGGTGGGGAAAAAAAACAGAGAACTTGGAGGAAAGACTATTGAACACTGGGAGCACAAGAAAATCAGTAACCCAAGCTCATGATCGAACAAGAGTCCCCGGAGCGGTGAGGCAGCATCACTGCACGCCACGCCATCATGCTGCCCTGACATGATATACCAAGGTCTAAGATTCCAAAGTCTATCTATAATATCCCAGTGAGACTTGACTTTGTGGATGGTTCTGGATAACACCGATCTATGCTCTAAATACACATATTTTTGTTAAATGGTAGGTTGTAATAGTAATGATATCACAAAAAAG
Organism: Tachysurus fulvidraco; assembly: GCF_022655615.1. Lineage (NCBI taxonomy): Eukaryota > Metazoa > Chordata > Actinopteri > Siluriformes > Bagridae > Tachysurus > Tachysurus fulvidraco. The sequence goes on from NC_062529.1 coordinate 7,955,875, forward strand.
GGTGAGAGACAATAGTGGCTCAGAAAGTATGAAAGCTCAGTGATGTTTACCGGATGATCGAGGTTCATGCCACAGGACGATCAAGCCCTTCGACTTTGCCACCCTCAGGCCCAAGGCCCCACAAAGCCCTCAAACATTTACCTTTCCGTTAGTCAAGGGAAGCTACATAATGCCTGACCAAATCTTAACCATAACAGAAGCTGGGATATACAAAGAAAACCATTTAAATGCTGTAGTGTATATATTAAAGAAAACAAAAAGCTTAATCGGTTTGCTCATCGGGCTTAAAATCTTCTTTCAGGAGCCAACAACATAATGGTCTCATAAACAACACAAGGTATCCTCCCATTGAAGACTGTCTGTATGCATGCAGTTTTATAAACATCAAGTTTATTTTCTTACACTTGTCATTTTTAGGGGCCACTTCAGCAAGGTATCTGAAATAGTCTCCTTTCATCTTCAGGTAAAAAACCTTGTTTTCAGGACTTGTGGTATTTTCAATTAGATATTTATCCAGCAGCTCCTGTAGAAAAAAGACAAAATTGTTTGATTATAGAATGAGAAAAAAAATCATACACAGACTACACAAAAACTGCTAAAAACTAATCTAAAAGGAGTGTAGTGTGGGTGGCCATGTTGATTTAATGTCGATTTGATTTTACTGATTGAAGGTGGGGATTACAAACATGCAGCAGTAGTCTTCATCATGTCCCAGCACTCTAACACTTAGCAATGTATAATAAGTGGGAACTTTTAAGTAGAAAACACTGGCATCAATTGCTTAAGACTTCTTTACCATTGTTTATCCTATAAAAGCTCAAAATCTAATGTCTTGTCCAGTCCAAAATAAGTTCAGTTATCCAGCTCATTTAAATCAGAAGAATTTGAATAATGCACACAAAGCTTCTGTGTGGTGTTTAAAGACCTTATACAAGCTTTAATATTCTTTTCTGTTTCCAAAATGTCTATCGGATATCAGATCAGATTCCATCAATTAGTATCTAGCAGAGCATTTTTAAAATAAAGGCCACTCAAGGCATACACTTGCACATCCTGTTATTATCACATGCATTGCCAAAGTACATTACTTACCAATACATCTTTGCAGATATCTCGGAGTTCATGCTCCACTTTCTCCCGGTATAATTTAACCACCTCAGGCTTCTTGTCACTCTCTTCAGGATTGCTTTCAACATTGGATATGACCCGCCAGGCCAACCTGCGTGTACCCACCACGTTCTTATAGGCAACAGACAGCAAGTTCCTTTCCTCATTAGAGAGTTCCTGGCTAGTTTTGGTCACCCTGCTCATAAATGACACCATATCTTCATAACGTTCAGCTTGCTCAGCCAATTTGGCCTTGAGGACCAAGTCTGCTCTATCCATTCTATGTCTGTTTTATGGGTGTTTGCAACAAAAAACAAAGGAGCTCTCTACGCACCACAAGAAATGGCTGCAGTGGACACAATTCTTCCTTAATCTTCAAAGAAGCTGAGAAAGAAAGAACATCATTACTACCCTCACATATTGAACATCAAGTATACTTGTTTAATATACATGCTTATGTCAATTTATCTACAATAAAACATTTATTTTAGCAAATGAAATAACATTCTCTATTTATGTATTTCAGAACTGACTTCATTCTTTACTTTTAAATGAAAAATCCATCTTGAATGACTTGCATATTCATTCTTTTATCATTAACATTTGATCTCTGGCATTCGAGACTGCTGGCATTCATGAAATTCTTATTTAGTACATAATTTCCTACAATACCACATTGCTGTTTGACTACCTGCTGGTACTGTTGCTAAAGTATTTAGCAAGTGCTTCATCTTCATCTTAAAAGAGGGATGCAGCAGTGCTTTAGTCATTTAGTCTACTCAGCACTCTGACCTTATCTGTGTATTATGCTCAAACTACTCAAAGCTTTAACTTCCATGCTATTATTGCAATCGATACCACTGTGCTTATCATCTCATAGATCATGAATTAGCTTGTCATACAACAAACAACCATTTTGTACAACTGCACTACTTTCTGGATCTTTGAGTCTGATATTTGCAGTCTCCATGCAGTATCTCCATGCAGGATTTCTCATTAATACAATGGTGAGAGGCTCCTGAGCGGTGCAACAGAAACGTGTTTGCCCTATTGATGGGTAATTGCCAGTTCAAATCCTGACAATGGCTGGATGCCAAAGAAGCAAAATAGGCTTTGCTTTCTGAGTAAGGGGGTGGCATAATCTCTATCCCATGTCAATCACAAACAACAGCCACAATCATCTCTGAGCTCATGTATTCCATATTATTAAATCTGGTAGATTTATGATCTAATTCCACACCCAGATTTCTTTCACTGCCCATTGTTAAAAGGACTATAAATTTCAAATTGAATTGTGTGTGGAAGAAGCCAGCCAGCTTTCCACTGAGTGTGTTATATTGTATTCAATGCAGCAGGAGCAGCAGTTCTCAGTTTCTCAAAAATGCACTTGCTAGCCTTAACTCTCTCCAGTCGGTAGATATCATATGATCGAGGAGAGCTGGCTAGTGGGTTGGAATTGGCAAAAAAAAAAAAAAAAAAGATATAGAATGTCAGTAAAAATGTTAAGCAAGAAAAGTAGCAGTGAAACTAGAGCTTTGGTTTTGTTTTACATACCAGTACACTTTGGTTTCTTAAAGGAATAAAAAGCTTACAGCAACATCCAACAAATTTACACAGAAAGTGACCCGGACCTCAGAAATATTTCCATAAAAACATAATTTATGTGTTTAAGAGTGAAAGACGTCTTTAAAATCAGACCAGTACATTTACAAACATTTTAACAATCAAATTCTAGCCAAATAACACGACTAGGTTTTGTACTGTATGAAAGGACAGAATTAAAGCAGAATCATCCTACGGTCTGATTCATTGTACACACCTTTTATTCAGAGTGCATGTGTAATAAAAAAAATCAATCTATCAGTCACTATTTTCCTTTGGTGTGTGAATGAAATAAGCTAGAACAATATGGGAAAGGACACCATTTACATAACAACCTGAATAGCTGAAACTACAATACAATAATAAAAGCAGCTTATATTGGGCTGTTTTATTGGGCTTTAACATGTCTGGTGCAAAAAGAAAAGAAAGAACAAACGTGTTGATTTTTTGTTGCCACACCTGGTAGTCGACTTCTCGGGTACTTTAGTGCCACACCTAATAAATCTGCTAGCAAACTAACAGTGACAGTAAACATGTATGAAGTGCAGCCTGGTAAGGAAGAAGAACTTGGATATCTTAATATCTATGTTAGTTTCCTAATTTTGCTCACAAGAATCAGCATGTTAGAAAATAGCTCCTTAACCCATGCATACAAGACCAACAGACCTCACCTTTGGCGTGAACGCGCTCCTCTTTAGATGACAGAATGAAACACGCGTTCCTTATCGGAAAGCGCTTCTGTATGCTATGCCACGCCCACAAAGTCTTCCTCCAATCAGAGCGAGAAGACCGCGCCTGTTCGCTTGGCATCGTTTACATAAATTGTCCATTAAATAAGCGCACGTTACCATAGTGATGTCCGATCATCTCTTTTAGTAAAACATCATGTCCATTATGTCCTGTTTCATACAAACAGCATAGGATAAGGTAGGGGCATTTTGCAGATATTATAGTGCACAAAAAAGTCCAAATTAGTGCAGTCTATTGAAAATAGAATTTTTTTTTTCACTTGGCACAGAACAAGATGTGGTAAAAGTTATGTAAAGATGCTGATAAGATGCTGAAGATCTTTGTTGTGACAAAGTGGTCTCATGTAGTGACACCCACAAATTTTCATAAAAGGTAACTGACAGATGAAAATACAATGACTATTAATGGTGAAAAAACAGCAGCTAAGTGTGTGATAAACCTTTTTAGTAATGCAGCTGAGCCAATGCATGTTATAGCACAGCATTAATTTTGAGCTAAATGAGTTGTCAAATCTTCTTTGTCTTGATATATGGATTTATTTTGGATTGCTTTTTTAACGTCATTAATATCATCAAATAGAAAAATCAACATATTTGTGCATCCAGTTGAGCTTAAGGTTAGGGTTAGGATTAGGATTAGACTTCACAGAGTAATCTATATTTAAATATTAATGAGTCTTCTTATATGTAAATTTATACCAACTCACTATGGCACAGGAATGCAACATTTACTGAGTAAATGAACTAGTTTTGTTTATACACAGTATGTTAAATAAGGCCCATTGTGTGATGTACCGAAAGACTGCTTAGATATCTACACAAAATTAAACATACTAAGTTTCATTCCAAGATTCCTGAATAAGCAAAGATCTTATAAATGAAATTAATGTGAAGCACCAAACAGTTATAACATGCTAATTGACATGCGAACATGGAAAAATAGCAGAGAAATATTAGCTTAAACTTACAAATCCAGTTTGTCTGGGTTTCTTGTTGCCAGATTCTATGATTCTTTGTTAAATCTCAGTTCTAAAAAGAGGTGTGGAAAGCCACATGACTTTAAAGAAAGGACAATAGTAATGTTGGCTTGACTGTAAAGCAAAGAGTTGCATACTCAGATCTATATTGTAAAAGTACACAAATGTCTCATATTTTAAGACAGATGTGTTTTGTTTCACTCTAACAGATGTGCTCCCTTCTGGGGAATCTAAAATGTTTTAAAGTTGGGTGTGACAGGATGCGTAGTAAGCTTTTGTAGTAGTAAGCGTTTAATAGTCTGATCTTGTCTGAACATGTAGTTATTCATGTTAGTGCACAATAACTCTCTGAAGTTGTGGAACTGTATATGAAACAACACAAAGACCAGACACACACACACACACACACACACACACACACACACACACACACACACACACACACACACACAGCTGATTTTATTTTTTTTTTTAGCAATGTCATTTTATCAGGCTTTATGTATCTATGATGTGTGTTTAATCACATTCCTTTGACCTCATCAGAATATAGGCTTTAATATAAATGATTGAGGTCAGCACAATATGTCTCTATTTTTTCCACTATCCAAAAACATGCCATATGCTAGATTATATGCCCCAGATGTGAATTTAACCCATTGTGCGGATAGTAGTGGGGGCATAGTGCTGTCTAATTGGACTAATGAGGTGAAAAAAGCTTTTCTACTGTGAGAAACATATGGTTCTAATGAGAAACATTGTCTTTTATGATGTGTTTGTTTCAAGTCAGTTGGCTATTCTTCTGATGTCTTGTGAAGCCACGCATTTGCATATTTTTAAATTACTGTCTGTGGTGTGTCTACCTTCTTCTGCACACATGAGCTCACATAGGCACACATTTGGCTAGAACTCTTGTGATTGACAGGATAGTGAGAGCACAGACAAATGAACTCTTCTGGCTTTTAGCCATAGATGACTGTGCATAGAAAACATTTCTGTTGAGGCAGTCTGTATGATTAGAGCAGCAGGTCTTACAAGGCGACCCAAGCAGAAGAGGAGTATCAGGATGAATCAGGCAGATATGGAGGGCAAGTGAATTCACCTTACAATCAGGCACAGGTGACAAATCATTCAACAGCTTAACAAGGAAATAAAATATTGTCATGTCAGGGGTTTAGCTTTAACAGCAAATAAAAGTGAAAGTCAAACATTAACAAAAGCATGAGGAAATCCCAACACCCTCCACCATCATCAAACATGTGTTACTGCTTGTGAGAAAGGGGCGACAGCATCAAAACATCTCTTTTTACCAAACCTTTCTTATGCTTAATGAATACCTTAGATTTGCAAAAGTATCTAAAAGAAAAATGACACTATATATCTCCTCTAAATATAGCTATATGGTATTTGGATACATGACCATCACACCCATACTATATGTCAACCTTTTCTACTCTTTTCCCACAAAACTGATAGCAATTGTACAGAGTGTCTTTGTATGCTATGGTGTTAAGATTTCCCTTCACTGGAACTAAGAGCTGCAAACATGCCCCAGCATGACAAATCCAGGATAGCTAATAATGTGGAAGAACTCAAGTAGCCTTTATAGAGCCCTGACCTAGGTTGATCACCATTTTGGATCACTGACTATACCTCAGTCTTTTCACAAAATCTAGTGGAAACCATTCTCAGAAGAGGGAAATGAGGGAAAAACAAAAACAATGTGGACATGATGGTTAGATCTCTGCATATTTTTATACATATAGTATATTTAACAAATTGTCTAATCTAACAAACCTAGTGTTTTCACATTATAAGCTGATCTGGTGGCCATTGGAGATTTTCTATAGTTAAGAAGTCTCCGTTCATACAATTTAGAAAACTACCTGAATGATTTGACACCATATTTTAAAGTCTATAATCAGTCATTACATTGGGTTCTGTGGGCTTTTTATTATTAAAACTGGGTACACAAGTTGATGTGATTTTAGGTTTGATTCTGTGGAAAATGTACAATTGAAAATGTAAATATTTTGACAAAGAGACAATTCAAATGAAATGATTTAATGATTGGAGATCATTTCAGACTCAGGGTGTGTGAATATATTCAGGACAATCCATAATAAGAAATCAAGTGTGTTTGCCATATTGATTGGGTCCTTTGATATTTTGACTGACCCCTACTGAGTCTAATTTATCTTCTATCCATCTGGTTTTTCTACTTAAATTAACACAGTAAACTAAATTCCTGATCAGTTATATTATTATATTATAACTTACATAATTTGAATGTACAGACTTTACATTTGCTATGATTTAATGTTGATAAAATTAATCGAACAACCATTCTGGAGTCTTCTGCATTTTTGTTTAGGTTTAGCTTGATAACAGACAAAGTCTCAATATAGTGTAACCTGAGCCATGCCTCAAGGCAGCTAGCATATATCCGGTTTAGCAATTTGTATCTGCTGCCTCTCGGCCTGTAATGAGATTTCCTGTAACGAGAGCACGACAGGTTTCTTACTGTTTCTTTTTTTTTTCTTTATATGCACAAAAATCTGTGGTGAACCTGTGGACAAATCTTACTGTTAGTGTCAGCTTTGTGATTATGCTGCTGAATTGTCAGCCGTCACATTCCCCAAATATGAGAGTTCAGGGCCAGAGATGACTCAAACGCTATGCCTAAGACATCTAAACATTTATCTTTGAAGTCTGATGTGGACCATTACTGGTGTTATTTTCACCATCAGATAGTCTACTAATCTATAACTTACACAAGTAAAACTAAGACTAATGATGGAAGAAGACTAGATAAACATCTTTCACCCAATACACTGAATAGGACAAAGGTTACCCATGATGAAATACTAAGGATGTTATTCTTATTGTCAATTCATGATGGAGGATCTGAGGATCAAAAAGGATCTTTGAAAAAAAATGAATTGCCTGGAAGGGGTTGTTTGAATATAACAATATGGAAATCTTTGAAATAGCTTGAATATCCTGACAGATGGATTTGAAAACAGGAACTATGTTAGGAACAATGTCAGTGGATAAACATGTCTGCCAGATGAATGTGTGTAAATGAAAGCAGTGGATGCTTTCAATATTGCTGACCATAGTTTACTTGTCTTATTTTAGCCAACACTTAATCATCTCAGATATATAGTACTGACCTCTTATGTGAAAAGTTGAATATATGAACATTTTCATTTTAACACAAGGTGTCATTTCTTGCACATATCTGTTGTAACAGTCAACCCGTGAGAATGTCCTCAGGAGTGTATTCACGTCATTCTGAACTCGATGCTAATCTTTAGTGAGCCCAACGACGGTTAGCAAATAGAAGTGCATATCAAAACGCAGATAGCATTGCGCATGAAAATCTCATCCTCGTCATTCTCAGAGTTTACAAGGAAAGGCCAGAGAAGATAAAGATTGATAGCATGGAAAGCTAAACAAATGGTATAGATAATACAAATGTGTCAGACAGAATATCAACAACAGACCTATAATTATCTTGCTAATGTCTCGTGGATTATTGAATCATGAAAGTGTTCTGCCTATAAGACTCTCTTTAGTTTTAGCAAATATGTTTGAATCCAATTTTTTTATCTGAGAATTAGAATATTCTAAAACTAAACCGTGATTAGAAGAATTTGCCATTGATTTATTTATTTTTTTTTAATTTCTTGCCTTAGGAATTTGATACGCTTTTCTAAATGCTCAGACAAGCTCTTCTCATGACTCATTATGCAGTCTGGGCGTGTCAAGGTGCAGCTAATTGTGTGAAGGTAGCCTTTCTGATTCAAAACTGACACCTGCCTAATACATAGAACTAAGAACTGTACAGATGGAAATAAATTATTTCTGTAATAGTACAAATGGCTAGCATTGTCACTGCAGAATGGAAATAACACAGGTTATATCATGTCTGAATGTAGTGATAAGAAACAGATTCAGGATAAGATTCTATCTATCTGTGATGATTTTTGCAATGTGAGCTAAAGCTTCTGGTCTGAAGCAGCTCAATTTTAAGGGATAGATGCTTAAGGGATAGCGCGCAACCTGAGAAGGTGAAAAGATCCTGGAGTATGGATGTAACTAAATATAAATCGACTGATTAAAACGAGCAAATACAAATAGAAATATGACTAGAATGATAGCAGGCAGACCGCTGTTGTTGTAAAATGTGTTTATTAATTTATTTTAAAGGTCACAGATGATCTGACAGCCAGAATTCCAAGCCCATGCTCACAGTGCTGGCACCTTTGGCCACACCCACTTTCGCACTTTTCTGATACTGATATAGTGGCAGTGTGTCCTAAAACTGTACAAGAGGTAGGTGACCTCATATCCTCTTCTGAATGTTGTATAAGTTTTCTTAATGTCACCATTTCCTTCTCTCAGTCTCTCTCTCTGCCTCTCTCCTTCCCTGTTACTTACATTTACAGCATTTGGCAGAAGCCCTTATCCAGCGCGACGTACAGAAGTGCTTAAGTCTCTATAATTAAATACATTAACTCTGGGTCACTAGGTTACATAGTTAAGATACAATGAGTATAAAACATTGTTCAAGTTTTTTAAAACATATATGCAACAAACAAGGAAGGATGTACTATTTGAAGTGTTTCCTGAATAAGTACGTCTTCAACCGTTGTTTGAAAATAGCCAGTGACTCAGCTGTCCGGACTCCTAGGGTAAGTTCATTCCACTACCATGGCACCTTCTAAAATACTAGAAAAGGCTGTGTCTGTTCAACTGAGCTCCTTCTTACAGGAGAACAATATCTTTGAAGAGTTTCAGTCAGGTTTCAGGCCTCATCATAGCACAGAAACTGCACTTGTGAAAGTTACAAATGACTTGTTCCTAGCTCCGGACCAAGATTGGATATCTCTATTACAGTAGTTCTACTTGATCTTAGTGCTGCAGTCGACAAAATCGCTTACAAAATTACAAAGGTATTCATGGACAGGCTTTAAGTTGGTTTAGCTCCTACCTGTCTGATCGATACCATTTTGTAAAATTAAATGGTGAATCCTTGAGTTTATTGCCAGTTAATTATGGGGTCCCTCAAGGATCAGTCCAAGAACCTCTGCTTTTCTTGATATACATGCTTCCATTAGGGAACATCATTAGAAGACATGGGATTAGTTTCCACTGTTATGCTGACGATAAACAGTTATATATCTCATCAAAACCAGATGAAATAGCTAAATTGTCAAAATGATCTCAGTGTGTTAGAGAAATAAAAGATTTTATGAGCTGTAATTTTTTGATAGGCACAGGCTCCCCGTGACCTCAGATAAGAGAGATATACTACTTATCATTCCATAAACCAGTACACAGAAACTCTCACAATTCAACTTCCATTTCGAGGAACAGTGAAAGACCACAGGGTGTTATAAGACAGCAACTTGCCTTTGGAAATTCATATTGCCCGTACTACAAAAACTCAGACACACTTTCCCAGTTTAAATGTGGATTAAAAACTTCTCTTTAGTCAGGCGTACACAATACATCCCATAATATTGAGCACTATTACATCAGACTTGCAAATATTATGAACAGCAGATATGTTAAATCCCTCTCCAATGCTTCTCTCTTTCAACCCATCCCGAGGCATCCAGAAATTGGATCAGCTCTGATCGTCTTCCGTGCGATGAAGATTTTGGACCTTTACTGAGATGAGGCCGACTCTGAGAATCCTGAGGCATCTAGAGATCTACCAGCTCCAGTTGGACTCTGCAATACTATAGAGGTGAACTCCATGTGATCTTTTGCATCAATAATGTATATTTATAATCACACCCTACAGTGTCACCCATATGAGGATGGGTTCCCCTTTGAGGCTGGTTCCTCTCAAGGTTTCTTCCTTTACCCTCTAACGGAGTTTTTCCTTGCCTCTGTCATGGTGAGGCGAAGGCGAATGAGGATCCAAATGCAGTAAAGAGATTTAATGACAAAAAACAAGAAAACAGGTACACAGACAGGCAGGCAAAACAAGACCAAACACAGAGCTGACAGGAAACAGGACCATTGAAACGACTAGCACCAGGGAAGTGAACAAACAGAGAATATATAGGTGACAGGAACCAATGACAAAGCAGAGACAATCAGAGACAAAGACAACACACCCGGAGGAAAGATTGCGTACAATTAGTGTCCATGGTAACAAATAAGTGGGCGGGGCCAACAATTAACAGCAGGGAATGACAGCAGACAGAAACAAGGAAAACACAGACAGACTCATTACAGCCACTGCTGCCTGAGTCACCTCAGACTTGCTCATTGTGGATAAATACATACACATTTAAATATATCTAATACAAATATTAATCTTTATATGAATCTTTATATTAACCTTTTGTTCTATGTTTATGTTCTGTAAAGCTGCTTTGAGACAATGTCAATTGTAAAAAGCGCTATACAAATGAACTTGAATTGAATTGAATTGAATTGAATTGAATTGAATTGAATTGAATTGAAGTACAGTATATTTGCCTCTTAACCTGAGAGACAATGGAACCAAATGAGCAGTGCTGGTAGATCTTAGGGTGTGGAATGCAGTGTGAGTAGTGAGGAGGGCTTTGAGTTAAAAGGGAGCTGGTCTGTTTTAGACTTTGTAGGCAAGCATCAGTGTTTTGAATCCGGAAGCCAATGGAGGTGGAGTATAGTGGAGTAGCAGTCATGTCTGTAGTTGGGGAAGGACAGGTGAAAACCAGGACATTGCTTCCTTTGTGTGTGGATGTAGCTGTTGTGTGTCAGGGCGAATGAGTCCAGGAGAGGTGTCCATTTCTTCCAGGAAGTCTCCTAGTGGACCAGATAAGAATGTTAAGGTTGGAGAGGTAACTGAAATGGCATGGAATTCAAAAGAGGAGATGTTTAAATGAGATAAGAGGAGAGGTGTAAAACACCAACTCCTTGACAACAATAAGCTTGTACTCCTCATCCAACTCACCCCCACTCGATTTGCAAAACACACACACACACACACACACACACACACACACACACACACACACACACACACACAAGCAAACAAACACACACACACACTGCATTGAAAGCAGAGGAAGACAGATAAAGCTAACAGAGCAACTAGAGTACAAGCGTCATAATACATGAATAATACATGACTGATACATCAATAATACAAGAATAATACAAGCAATAACTACTAAAGCCTAGAGGATGAAGAATGAGAGTGCAAGTGGTTCTTTAAATCAAGGGTTCACTTCATATTTAACATTTAACATTAATTCCCAATTTGATTCCTAATGACTCAGCAATAATATATAACATGATTGAATGCTTGAATACCAAAATCCTTGTCATTACATAATTCATAATTGTCATGAATTCTTAGAGTAGTAACTCATTCCATTGGTTGATAGTCTTGCTTTCCAATTCAAATTTGGTTTGGAGGAAATGAGGCACTTTTTGGGCGTGTTTTGTTACTGACAGCTCTTTGGGTGTAGTCCATAGAGTGTGAGTCAGTGGGGTTCTAGGCAAGTCCAGCCTGGCTGTCTAAAAACATTCTCTATCACACCAGCTGGAACAAGCACTGACTTCAATGTGGCTTACAAACATTTTAGGGTGTGACTGAGAACTAGAGGGCAATTCCAATCAAATGTCAACCTTAGAAATAAAAATTAATTTAGGAGCACAGGAACAAAATTACTTCACTTGTGACTTTCACTCATATTTCACTGTGGTTACTGTCTCTCTAATTTTTAATCAAGAATTCATTCCAAATAAATAGAATACTGGAACAAAAGACATGCCACATCCATAATAGAAAAACTATAAATATTTTTTAAACTATTTTTCAAATTTGTTTCTTTTTTTATGTTATGCATATTGTTTGCATATACTTTATCCTAATGGAACTAAACTAATGGTTTAGTTTCATAAAAAGTCTGTCATCTTATATATTAAAGACATTGATATGTTGCTATGTGCTATGAATTTGTTCTTAAAATGATGACCAGAGATCTAAGGGGTTAGTGATTTATAGCCAGGATATTAACAGAACTACCTGTGATTCACATGAGCTGGATTCATTTTTATTATAAAACTTACTAAACAAAACAGAAGCATGAATAACATTAAAAGGAATTGAAGAGTAATTTTCATCTATCTGTTTTATCTATCTATTTATTTGTCTTTTTTCTTTTGCCCTCAGAGGGAGGAGCTAAGATTCGATCAAGGAAATGCCATTAAGGAAGTCAAAACAAGCAAACATGTAAGTGCAAGTAAAGAAATTATAAGCGTGTCCTCTCTGCTGATCGAACAGACATGTACTGCAGACAAGAGAGAAGAATGATCAAATTTACATGACTGGTTAAATGAAGAGTAATCAATGTGTGTTGTTAAAACATTGTATGTATGTATTTATCTATTTGTATGTATGTATGTATGTATGTATGTATGTATGTATGTATGTATGTATGTATGTATGTATGTATCTATTTATGGTGAAGGCACAATAGCAATAGGTTTAGATGTTAGCACATTAGCACCTTTGGGATTTGTTATTGTTATTTTGTCCTGCCTCAGTCCTCAAAATGTTCCCTCTTAACCACAGAGGTTCATCCAGATACTACAGTTTACCCCCCGTCCAGACACTAGGCAGGATTGTAGGCAGATTAGCATCTTTAAATTATCTGTAGTTTGTGTCTTTACTGCAATGGGATGGCCGTGGTCCAGGTTACCCTCTACCTTGTTCCCAAGTCCCCTTCATCAAGCTCAAGGCTTGCAACGGTGTGTAGAAAAATTGCTACAAAAAAGAATAGATGAATCTATTTATTAATTTATTTGACTTTTGTACCCTTTGTATAAACCAGTAAATATTGAGAATTTTTTTCCAATATCATTATTTTGTCGACATGGTACTGAATTATGGCTACTCTTTATTACTGGATCATATTATTACTTGGGTATATGATAAATAACATGACAAGTTAAAGTATGTCTACAGCACTTTTGAATGTACTGCACTTGACTTATATCCTAGCATTATCTTTCTACAATTAAGTGGAATTGATTCTGTGTTATACAAGTGTACTGATCCATCTTGTTGCTTTACTTCTGGATACTTCTTCTCACCACTTGCTAAATGCTGCTGAGAATGGCTACACACGGGCAGCACATATATACCTGAAAAAAACACTTAGAAACAATGAAGATGGCTTTAGACTGCAATTAATAAACAGTTCTGCACTCAAGTCTCCATCGGTGAACAATAAACAAGATAGACTTCATGTTAGAATAAATAGAATAGGTTTTCACACACAAATTTCCTGGTTACACAATTTATTTATTTTTGATATAGTACAACATATAGTACACAGTTATGGAGAGGATATAATTTATAATCACACTATCTGTTGTTACCCTTTTCAATCTCGTTCCTCTTAAAGTTTTTCCTTACATCATCTTATGGAGTTTTTCCTGCCACTCTATCTTTGCTCATTAAAGGTGCATTTACACACAATATGTATATATTTTGCATTGTGTCAATGTCCACAATCTTATAGGTGCTTTAAATATTTAATTTAATTTAATTTAATTTAATTTAATTTAATTCAATTTAATGCTATGGACAATAGGCAACTGAATTTATTTCAAATATTCAATAATTAATTCAATAATGAATTGAATAGTTCTTGAAAAATGGCATAATATAAATTATTGCTTATGATGTTTTTATGATTATGATTGTAGTTCTCTGTGTGGTAAATATTATACGTAGTATTTCTTTTATAAGTAATTTCGCCTAATTTCCTATAAAAATACTAATAATGCTGGAGTGTAGATTTGACCAAGGTTAATGCTGCCCCCCAGCGTTCAATTAAGAACATCACAGATTATTCAGGCTTATCTAGCACATGTAATCTACTCCAAATAAACTACTAAGGATCCATTTGTAAATTTTTATTTTAATCAGAATCTAAACATGCAGTAATAATATGATTAATACATCCATCTGTAGGTTATAAATAAAATCAATGAAAGAACACACCCACAAAAGGCTAAAATGACCTTTGGGGGAAAAAAGCATACAGTATATTCATGTATATACTCATTTATTTCAATCACCTTCTATAGCTTTTCTACTCCAACACAAACATAATAGTTTATATCAAGTATACAAATGGTTTACAAGGTCAAAGTCAGACTTTGGTTATTTAGCAATGATTAATTTGTGTGTATTTGTGAAATTTTAACAATACAGTGATTTATTCAATAATACAATTTTTTGGACCTATTACCAATAAAGGTGGGATACATTTCTGTTTCTCACTCAAATGTCTGGCAGAGATTTTAATCAGCTCCCGAATATTTTATTCATATATCTGAATATCAGGAATTTAAAGCAAAACCAAAAACCAGTCATGTATTATAAACATTCAAATGCTAATTACTACCAATTATTTAATTTGCTTTTGTTATTTACATTCACTGACTTTGCAGAGAGAATGAAGGTTTCCTACAAAAAAGTGAGCAAATGTGTGATTATTTATAGATCTATGGATTCCCAAAGAAAGACATAGATGATGTCATGTCCTGTATCAGTACTACTGAGAGAATGGATGCACTAACACAATCCCGTTAAGTCGTGGCATAATGGTTAGAGAGTTTGACTCCTAACCCTAAGGTTGTGGGTTCGAGTCTCGGGCCGGCAATACCACAACTGAGGTGCCCTTGAGCAAGGCACCGAACCCCCCAACTGCTCCCCGGGGGCCGCAGCATAAATGTCTGCCCACTGCTCCGGGTGTGTGTTCAAGGTGTGTGTTCACTGCTGTGTGTGTGCACTTTGGATGGGTTAAACACAGAGAACAAATTCTGAGTATGGGTCACCATACTTAGCCGTATGTCACGTCACTTAACTATGGATTCCCAAAGAAAGACATAGATGATGTCATGTCTGTATCAGTACTCTGAAATTATACTTAAAATCCTGCAGGATAATCTGGAGATAATTTGCTTTAATTTTTCAAGGAATTTTACAGACATGATAAAACTTTCATTTACTCATGGGCTGCAGACATGATAAAAACATCCATTGCCTATTTATCAGAAGTGCAATTTGATTAATACAGCAAAATAAACAATAGGCACTAAAGGACCAGTTTATTATATAGCTTGCGTCCAAATACTGTAGCAAAAAATGCTTCTATTATTTATGCATTCTTTTTTTTTAAATATAATTTTAAATAAAATTTCTGATGTTCTATTTTGATTACTAATTATGAAACTGAAAAACTGATAGTTGATTGGAAAGTAGACTCTTTAAATTATTTATGTAAATTTCAGAGTTTCTTTGGTTTAGTTTGATGTATTTGTCATGGACAGTGTAAAAAAAAATCGTGGTCGGTTTTAAATGAAATCTATCAGAGTGTCATCTGAACATATGCTTCAGTATAAGAGATTGTACATGAGGTAAATTTGATCATTTGGAGAAAAAAAAAAAAGCAAAAGCAGTTAAAATGTTCAGTGTAACACATTAAATATGAAGCAAGAAATAGTGCAAAATTCATCCAGTTTCTGTGCTCCTTATTCTACATTGGGGCGCAGGGATCCAGGGCACATTTACTAAACTACGCATAACTTTAACTACATCTAATCTCTTTACTCTTGTTAGTGTGGTCCTTCAGCTGCTCCCTTTTCTGGGACACTACAGTGGATCATCCGAGCTGTGTTTTTGATTTGGCACAGGTTTTACCTCACATTTTATCCGAGCCTGGGACTGACATTAAGTGTAAACACCTCAGTAGCTTGGCTGGTTCCTGGGCAGGATTAGGTCCTGAGAGCCTGAGAGCACACCTACTATCGGTTCAGCCCTCTGCTGGCTGAACTGCTGCTTGGCAAATTGCATTTAAAATATTTTTTGGTGAAACTATGTTTTGCCTCATTAAGAAACAGATAAACATGATAGCAGGATGTAACGCGATAGATGGCAGTACTTAGCTCTTAATTTAAAGCAGCTCTTAATTTAAAGGTTATTTGAAATGAAATGACCATTCTGTGAAAACATTGTAAACTTCATCTCTTAAAGCAAACATCAACCCTTATGTCTCCTACTGTTACTGAGTTGCAAAGTATTTCCCCTTTAGTTAATCACAGACAGCTATGATTATAATATAACATAATACATGAACTAAACAAGGACTAAAATTGCACTTTCTAAAACTATTCTGTACAATTGTTTGTGACGAGTCCCTCATTTCTGTCTATACTGTACATTTCAAGAGTATCATTTATTTATTGTGTTTATACTGTTATTCTTGATCATTCTCAAAAAGGGTGCCAATAATTCTGTAAGTGACTATGTAACACTGCAAATGATTACACATACTTTACTTTTGTAATATAAAGAAGTCATTTACACAATGATCAAGATCAGTGATATAAATGTGGAAGGTTAAAGGTATGTCCACATAAACACTACATTAGTAACATTCTGTTCCCCAACCAAAGCTGTTTATTCTAGATATGACTCAAAAATAAATCAGTGTGTAACATCTCAGATATCAGCACAATATCAGAAGGAGGAGCACAAACCTGCAGTGTTTCTAAATCATTCATATGTTCACTGTTTTTCACCAGACTTTCTATCAGGACCAAATCTGAAGAAAGAAGAACGTCTTTTGTGCTCCTCTGATATGATCTTGGGCAGGGCTTTGTCTTATGTAGTGTAAGGATTTTATGTGACAAGTCAGACCAGTTATTTTCAGTGATTATAGACACCTGTGACTGCTTACCTGACAATCTCGTCCTTTTCCCATCGCCCACAAAATGTTCAGCGAGTATTATGATTTTTTAAATTTTGATTTAGATCCATGGCTTGGTCCGAGTTGTGATTGGTGACATAGAACTGGAATAAAATGACAGAAATTAATTAAAAAGTGTTTGTTAACTGGTTGTTGCTGTGCTTGCTATAGCTTTGTAATTACATATTATTATTGTAAATGTCACAATTGTGTCATTTCCAAGTGTGTGAGTAAGTACGTATAACCCTTACCATAACAATATTTCTACCCAGACTTCACATTAAGCTGTCTAGTTTTTGAATAGTCATAGAGTTATCATTTTACACATTATTTTTGACTTGAACACTGTTTTTTTTTTTAATTTATTCTCTAAAGTGATGCAGTTCAAAAAACATGACGAGATGTACTGTAATAGTAAAATGAATTAAAGATTACAATAGTGTTTTAGTACTAAGTTAATTGTTTTCTAATAACAGAATGTCCCAGAGTTTATTATTCCTTTTACGCCACACCAATTTTCCCATTTTAAATTTGTAATCATATGATTATATTTTTATTTACTTAGTTTTTATTATGTTTCAGATGGAATGTCTGCAAAACAAATCAGATTAAAGGTTGTTTCTTCACCAGTCTTTCCGTTTCTCTTTATTCTGGAGTTATAAAGAGAAAAATGCAGCTTGTCATGTTACAGAAAAGGCAAAAAGCTTTTCCGTTGTTAAGCCTTTCCCGTTATGTCACAGCTTTACCGGGTTTACAAAGCTCTGACACTGGAGACTCCTTTTAAAAGTGTTAAATTAACATCCGCTCACAAACACCAGGAAACACAATTTAATTCAATTGAAATTGCTTTTACTATAGAAACAATAAAAATAGAAACAATAGAAACAAGCCTGTTAATTTTCAGGTTAAAGTGATTTTTTTTTAGGTTTGACTTGATTTAAGTGCCAAAAAACTAAGAGACCTTGTGTTGGTGAATCATAACATTTTCACTAATGCCTGTAGAGCTGCTAACATGTCACCTCTGTGTTCCTCGCCTCAGGGGAAAAGAGCTGGATCTGATTCAACTGAAACTTGTTTTTTATGCTTTCATTAAAAAAACCAACAACAACAATAAAACCTTAAAACCTTTACATTAAACTATCTTTAATCTTTAATTCACTTAAATTAATTTTAATTTTTAAAAATATATATATTTATTTATTTATTTTCAGGCTTTTTATGTTTCTTTGTCTTTGTAATTCAATGACAGCAGTGTAGCTGTAGGATTTTATTGTACTTTTAATGGCTAAACAATAGTGTTGTCGGTTATAGACATCTTTACAAGTGTGCTGTAAACTATTGTGAATAGCCAAATAGCTAGAAGTGTTTTCTAAGAAGAGAGAAAGGAGAAGACTTTTTTTGCTGAGTTAACTGAACAGCAGCTGCAGCTTTTATTTGTCACATAAATATTATAGTACAGTGAAAGTCTTTTCTTCACATTTCCTATACTGGGATATGTGAAGAAAAGACTTTCACTGTACTGTAACCGTCTTTGGATCAGAGGGGGTTAAGGGCTTTGTTCAAGGGTCCAACAGTGGCAGGTTGTCAGTGCTGTGGCTTAAATCCCTGACCTTTTTGATCATCAAAACAATTATTTTGTAGTGTTAGTAACAGGAGTATATATATATATATATATATATATATATATATATATATATATATATATATATATATATATATATTACTTTTAGTAACACTACAAGATAGTTCATAATTTAAAAAAAATATTTTTAATCCTTTGCTACTGTACAAATAATCGTAATTTTATTGTAACTCTTTTATTATTCTACTTTTATGGCATTTAGCAGACATACTTATCCAGAGTGATTTACAGTTTGATTCAGTTTATACAACTGAGCAGTTGAGGGTTAATAGCCTTGCAGTGGCAGCTTGGTGGACCTGGGATTCAAACTCATGACCTTCTGGTCAGTAGACCAACGCCTTAACCAGTAGTCTACCACATACTACCGGAAAAATTCCATATAATTTTTATCCACTATTTTATAAGTTTTTTGGTCTCATTCTAAAGATAAAGTACAGATACAGATATATTAAAGATTAAACAAGACAAGTACAATAGCAGATTAACAGTAAAGCAGCAGCTTTCAATGTTTTGTGTGTCTTTTGTTTGATTTGTGTATAAAAAGATAATGCTCCAACAGCCAATAATAAAGGATTTTATTATGTTTGTAAACTTAACATTAATCTAGTGACCTTAATAACATTTAATGTTAATGTACTTGTAATGAACTTGCAAGCAATAAACGTCTATAGCGGCATCATTACCTTTATGTCTAACATTCAGAAGGAGACTTGACGTTTAAATGAACATAAGAAGCCAAAACTCATCTTGTCACCTCCTAGCTGAGTTCTCAGTGATGGGCAGCTAGTAACCATTCATAAGGTTTCTGTGTAATAGTTTGTTTTCTTTGAGGAACCTATTTGACATCTTTTTTTTTGTACTGTTACACCCACATGATCAGTGCAAAATCGTTGGCTTGAGTACAAGTGAAACTTCTTCCTGCATGTTCTTACCTGTCATGATTTGGCACATAACCTGTTGGGATTCTTCTTCTCCCTCCTTCACTTGTTCTCTGGCTGTCTTGTGTGTAAGTGTGTGTGTGTGTGTGTGTGTGTGTGTGTGTGTGTGTGTGTGTGTGTGTGTGTGTGTGTGTGTGTGTGTGTGTGTGTGTGTGTGTGTGTGTGTGTGTGCGTGTGTGCGTGTGTGCGTGCATGTGTGTGTGAGTGTGTGTGTGTGTGTGTGTGTGTGTGTGTGTTTTAGGTTTGATTGTCTATATTTCTTCTGTGGGTCCATTTTGTATCTTGTGTTCTTGTTGTCACTTTTTATTGTGCACCTTTTAGAAATAGAAATGAAGAGGTTGCATTGTATGTGTGAAAGTTTAATGCACAAACTGATATACAAACCCCACCCCCTAGGTTTTTTCACAGATTTCTTAAGAAGTATCACTGTTGCTGTGAATTGAGTTTCATTGCTTACTCTGAACAGTTCAATGAGTTTTGGAAAATATGCACAAAAGCTTGCCAGTTAATGTGGCTGGTCTAAAATCCCCTCTATCCCCCCTGGTGTTATGTATATAAAATTAAATTCAAATAAAGTTCTAACTGCTGTCAAGGGATTTGCATGTGCTCCACACTGCTTTAATCATTTTGGCTCTGGAGTCCAGCAGAACAGCTGAAAACATTAGATTTGTGTTAAAATGAGAATGAATTAAATATAAAGTTCTCCTTTTGGGTCTCTCAAGTTTCTTCCTCATGTCATCTCAGGAGGTTTTTCCTTGCCACTATCACCTCTGGTTTGCTCATTGGGCATAAACTGACAACATTCTAAATGTAAAATTTTTATCCTTCTATAGTTAATGTTCTATCCTTTCTATAGTTAATGTGTCATAATCTCCATTGTTAAAAACGTTATACGACAAATAATTGAATTGAATTAAATGATCTTCTAATATAAACAACACAACCTATATCACAATGGGGTTTTTCCCCCTTGCCTAATTGTGGACAAAATTTAAAGGAAACAATTAAAGGAAAGTCATTATTCAGAAATTGCCCTATTAGACATACAGACAGCAGAATAAGGGGAATAATACCCCACAGTACTGGGGGTGGGGGTTGTAGATGCTGGAGGCAGTGTTTGATCTGCAGGAGATGGGTGTGCTTTGTTTTGTCTATACCTAAAACACATCTGCACTCTCTTATACTCTGTTCTATTTGTCAAACATCTGATCACAAAAAAACAGTAGACTTGAAGGACCAGAGACACTAATGAGATGGTTAAAATAACGGCTGCACGATCACATCTGACCATAACCACACTGATGAAGGTAGTGAATATGAACAATACAGAGATCTGTATAAGTAATGAACATTGGCGGAACAGAACGAATGCGTGGGAGAATGAATACACAGGAAACATGCTGTATAGGGCTTCAAACCAGTATGGCCACTTGATACATTATCTTTCCCCATGTGTAGCATGTGTGTGTTTTATAAATCACTGGTGGCTGAGAACTTGATTGGGCTGTAAAAGAGGCCTAACCGGGCAAGGCAGAGGAACACGTTCCCTTTAGTGCACAAGGCTAAAACTTGTTCTTGTTCTTCAGGCCCCAATCTCAGTCTGCCAGTCCCTTCATTCAGCCTGCTAAAGGTTTTGTCAAGTTACAGTTTCTTCGGTTGGGTTGTTGAGATCTTCATAGAGAAGTGTTGAGGTGTGCCTTAAGCATGTACTGACTTGCTCTTGTACTTCTTTCGTGCATGTTGATATCAGGTCGCAAATCTTTAAGCGTCAAGTGTCACTTGGTGAATGTTGGGAGTGAGACAGAAAGCAAAACAGTTAACAGTTGACCTAGTGTCCTGTGAGGAAAATTGAGGCTGTTGTGCATGCATGCGTGTGTCTGTGTGTGTGTGTGTGTGTGTGTGTGTGTGTGTGTGTGTGTGTGTGTGTGTTACATTGGAAATATGAAGCTCTCACACGAGGAAATACAGGTGCATGTTTCTTCCATCAATGATTTTACTGATGTCAAAAAAGAAAAGTGAAAATATCTTGAATATTGGCAAATCTATCAAAAGATTCGGCTTATGAATCAAATACAAGATCGATCAGCCAGTTTTAGATGTTGTAGTCATGTCAAAGAAAGTTGCTTGTTTAAAATTGTTTAAAACTGAAAAAAATATAAATGATCTGCCAAAAAGAGAGGTTTTGTTAGATTACTTTTGGTTTATTCTTAATAGAAACGGAAAATAAATTGACCAGATTCAATCCATTTTCTCTTACATTGTAATGTGCTATATATAATCTACATTCCTCACTGATACTCATCTATGAAAAACTGCACCTGCTTTTCAGTGCACCTTAACATGCAGCACAAGAGGACAACACGATACAAAACTCAACATCTGAGAGTATCTTATAATTTGTGCTTTACACACATCATGTTGTTGGTCAATGGGGAACAAAAAAATTCATCACAGGTTTTACGTCTGAGGAATCCTGTGCGTTCTGTTCTTCAGCATTCCAGAAACTGACTTTTTGTGGCATCTTCTTGCAAACTGCCACTGAGTGTGACAAATTAAAAAATGCACAAACATGTTTATAACTAGTTGAAGAAGTTGCTCAGTTCTCATTTCAGTGTGCTTCTTCGTGCTCTGCTTAGACAGTCGCATCAATTATTGGGGTGGTTATGGAAAAGTTATTTTTTTTCCAAAAAAAATATCTGTAGGTCAAGTTAAGCATAAAGAGAAATGCTTTGTGTGTGTGTGTGTGTGTGTGTGTGTGTGTGTGTGTGTGTGTGTGTGTGTGTGTGTGTGAGAGAGAGAGAGAGAGAGAGAGAGAGAGAGAGAGAGACAGGGAGAGAGACAGGGAGGATGAAAAAGAGACGTAAGTGGGTTAAGTGGGTTAACACATTTGGATATGCTGTGGTTTTTTTTGCAGTTCAGCATTTGTGCATGGAAATATGGGCCTGTAGCAGTTTTCGGCTTGTGTAGTATTACTTCATGTGCATTCAAATGTACAATACTGAACTTTGCAATTTATAGTGGTGACTGTGGGATGGCTCTAAATACCCTTCAGCTTTTCAGCAGTTGATAAGAGAGGAGGCAGAAAAAAAGAATATTATGGCATTTTATAATAAAACTAGATTCATGCTGCAGTGTTAATTTTAATGACCCAAATGGCCTGTTTTTACACCTAAGCTTGAGAGTGTATTATTCTGTGCTAAAAACATGTTTCAGCCTGTAAGGTTTTGGCAGACAAAAAATTGTCTCTGGATTTGCTCAACAGCTTGTAGAAAAAAAGAAGAAGCAAAAGTGGAGGTGATGTGAATTAAGATTGTCAATATTTGCCAGTTTCAATTGGCAAAAGCTGCTGTCACGTTGTACAGAACATCACACAGACTCACAGCATATTCATTCACTCTTTACAGCTGACTGTTAAACAGTCTGTCTAAGTATATCCTTTCTCTATTTCTCTCCTGCTCTTTCCTTCTTTCTGCCTGTTTGCATTTTTGTCTCTATATTGGATTCTTTGTCAATCATTTTTTTCCTTGTTTATTTTCCTCTGTCCTTCTCAATTTTTATCTTTCCTTCCCCCATCTTTGTCCTCTCGTTTTTGATGTGTATGTCATTCTCAAGCTGTGTGTTAATTCACAACAAACCCTGTGTCATAGCTCTCAGAATCCCAGAACGCCTTGGTGTTAGCCATATGGTTAAAGGCAGGAGGAGAAGAGGGCATGTGAGCATACGGGTCTGTCGCACTGTTTGCTGTGTAAGCATGCTACACGAAGAGATAACATCTTCCCAGGAAAGCTTCTCCAAAAACAATGCTCTTCATTTCAACCATTTCTGAGACTAGCCTATAGGCTGGATCATACACAAACACAACACATGCACACATACACACACACACACACAAAGCAGCGCATACACAACAAAGGGGAAAACGGTTACTCTATTGACGTTTGCACTGAGTTATCAGGACCCACTTGTGTTTCCATGTTTAGCCCATATATTGGCTTTCTTGACTTGAAGGCATAACTGGTCAAATAGCGTGCAGGAGCTACACCACCGTTACATAGTGCAAATAGGATGCGGTGTGGTTAATGAGTTTGTGCTGGAGGGATACTTGTGGCTGAAGTTTGTTGTACATCGGGCTTAAAATGAAGGTGAGGCCCACCCGCAAAGGTAGACACAAAAAGCCTAGACAAGCCTTGAATGAAGTCTGTATTTGCATGTTTATTTCCCTGACATCCTGGTGGTTTTGAGTGAACTATCCATAACTAGAGAGAGAGAGAGAGAGAGAGAGAGAGAGAGAGAGAGAGAGAGAGAGAGAGAGAGAGAGAGAGAGAGAGAGAGAGAGAGAGAGAGAGAGAGAGAGACTTTCTTCACTATTGAGTAAATAGACAGAACAAACAGATAGGAATCTAACATCCTAGGAGAACAGTTAACTGCCAAGAACTTATTTGTCCTATAGGAAAAAGATGGCTAAAATTCTTCGATCTATGAATTTCAATTCAGTGAATTTGTTAAAATTTCAGACATGATCATATATAATATCATATCATATCATAACATACTGACAGCTCTGGAAATGAAATGTTATCGCATCAACTTTGAGTAACTTCATCATAAAGTGGCTTCAGTAATAATGAGTTGTCTAAATATCTGCTTAAAATATCTGCTGTTTTAGTCTGGTTACTTGTTGTGAAATCTAGTGTGACTCACACACATGTCTGAAGAGGTTTATTTGTGGTTCCATAAACTTTCCATTATCAACAGTTTTTTTCCATTATAAATTATTGAACCAACCATACTGCCGATGATGCTTAGGGATGTTTAAGGATGGCTCTCTAGCATTTTCCATTCAAGTGTTGTTTAATAATGTTGGGAACTTTAGGAAGCTCCTTCTTCTTTATCATGACTGCTACAAGTCAGTGTATATATATTTTTAGTGTAGTATGTGATTACTATATTGATATAACTGTCAACTGTACATTAATGAGACCAAATTTCCTTATTTACTTCAATTCAGTTCAATTCAAATTTATTTGTATAGCGCTGTTAACGGACAATGTCTCAAAGCAGCTTTATAGAACATAAGAAACATAATTTTAAAAAAAATTCATATTATACAAAGATTAACATAATACAAAAATTAATATTGCATTTATATTTAAATGTGTTTGTATTTATCCCCAATGAGCAAGCCTGAGGTGAACTGAGGTGACTGTGGTGAGGAAAAACACCCTTAGATGGAAAAGGCAGGAACCTTGAGAGGAAACAGATGGGAACCTCATCCTCATTTAGATGACACTGGAGGGAGTGATTATAAATATACAGTCTGACATTTGTGTATCGATGAGGAGGTTGTTGTCCTTAAAGACCACATGCAGTTGGCATATCCTATTAGAATGTCTGAATACTTCATGAAGCAGAGTCCAACTTGAGCTGGTACATCTTAAGGTGCCTCAGGATCCTCACAGAGTTGGCCTCATCTCAATGAAGGTACAAAATCTTTATGACACGGAACACAATTCGAGCTGGTATGGTATATCTAGATGCCTCAAGGTGGGGTAAAATGTACCATTTTAATATAAAAGGTGGACATTTATGTTTAATAAAAACCAACAACAATTTTAAATAAATCAGATTTGTTAAAACCAAGATATTTTTTCTTAGTGGTGACCAACCACTAAGAAAACTGGTAATGTGTAGTGCATTAAGGGAAGATTTGTAAACAATAGAAAGGTATTCAATGGTTAAATAAGTGTAGCTGAATAAGACTTGCATTATTTGTTAGCTCACTGTGTCTGCCCCATAAACTTTGCATCATAAACATTTATTTATTTGATGATTTTAGAGGATGTGAAGGAGCATGAGAGCTGTGGCTATAAAAATGGCAATCGGATAATACAAACACATTTGTACCACTTGACCCATTTCCAATTTTCTGTTCAAGCTGTATATAATGCACTTTTTCTGTGACATTGTCAAAAACTCATTTTTTAAATAGTTTCTCCACAATTCACCACATTATATGTTGTAGTAAGAAATTAAATATATTGACTGTTGTATATTTAAAAGCTATGATATTAGCTCCACTGGACCAACAGTAACATGAATTGCTTTCTTTTTAACCTTCATAGCTCATGCTCTCAACACAAACTTGGTAATTGGCTATAAATAATGTGTAAAAATGTAAAGCAAATTTTGCTAATGCTTAGGCTAGACTTATGTTTGCAGTAATCAAAAAGGCATGTTGTTCTGAAATCCTAGCTGACTTAGCTGCATCTACCTGGACAGAGCTACCTGGCATCTACCAAAAAAATCTGTCCATCCATTTTTATTCCATGCTGGCTCACAGGGAAGTCAGGCTCAAGTCAGGGGACATTATGGACAGTGTGATAAAACAAGCATAATGATTTTTATTAAATATTAATGAACTAAAACATTAAAATTATAGACAGGTAATTTTTTAGATTCTTTTACTCTTGAATGTTTTTTAAATGGGCTCTTGAGAGGTGTGATTTTACTTGATTGGGTTTAACCATTTAGATGCCTCAGGCTTTAAAAAGGGTGTGTGTGTGTGTGTGTGTGTGTGTGTGTGTGTGTGTGTGTGTGTGTGTGTGTGTGTGTGTGTGTGTGTGTGTGTGTGTGTGTGTGTGTGTGTGTGTGTGTGTGTGTGTGTTTCTTCAAATGCATGTGTCTGTTTGTATATAATAGCATAATTTTGCAGGGTGTACTTCATGGGTGTGGGTTGGTTTATGTTTCTAAATTCATAACTGACAGTTCTTATATTCATTATTCTTTGTGGTTCTTCGTAAGGGTTGGTATATAATGAAACTTGGATCCAGTTGCCATTTTTTCTGTGTAAAGAAATATATGTTGGTGGATTCATCAAGCAGTGAGAAGTACTTTATCCAGTCTCTGTCTCATGTTAGATCCTTTAGAGAATAACCTTGTTATGCTACTGATTTAGTGTTCAGATGTTTATGCTGGTTTATACTGGTAGGCGCAGTTGAATATCAGACTTAAAGTATCAGATGTATGAAAAGCACTGAAGTCGTTTTCTTTGTGGAAGAAATGGAGAAAAAACTTCACAGAAATGATGTCATTGAATCTTGTTATTTTCTGTAGTTAGAACTCATCTGACAGCTTGAGTGCAAATATAAACACTGAACTAGCTCATGCAAGTGTTCCTCTGATGATCTGTGTGTGTGTGCACGCGCGCGTGTGTGTGTGTGTGTGTGTGTGTGTGTGTGTGTGTGTGTGTGTGTGTGTGTGTGTGTGTGTGTGTGTGTGTGTGTGTGTGTGTGTGTGTGTGTGTGTGTATATACCACTTCTAAACGCTTGACCATCTAAGGGAATGCTCTTTGTATTTTTTGTCAACATGTGTGTCATATTAAAGTTTTATTTTCTAACCCTTTGTTGATGTACTTCCCCTGCACACTGTTGAAGCAAGGAGTCTTCATGATTGGTCTATTACAAGCAGCAGTTAAGATAAAAAACACTTTTCACAGAGTGGAATTTGCCTATTGCCCTGAAATTGTGAAGGCCTAAATGTCCTGCATGTTGTTAACTGTCAAGAATTTACACATCTGCCATCTTGGAGCCTTTAGTATTTTCAAGGCAAAGCATATGCAAATGAATCTCTGAGGTGAAACTAGAGAGCAATTGCATTAACCATCGCTGCATTTCAGTGGTGTCTTGCAAATACATGTGTAGGATACAACTTTTTGACTAATTATTCAGTATATTTTACATTCTGCTAAAAATGTACTTGTAATTATTGACAAAATCTGAATAATATTTTTGAGCAAAATAATGAATTAATTAATTGTTCATATTTTGTGGAATAAATGCATTCAAGGAGAGAAATGTAAGAAATTGCACTCAGTTACTTTTTCAGTTTTAGAAGTGTTTTTATGTTGCTTTGTTAAATGGCGTTATTTTAATTGTTGGTTTTTCTTGTCATATCTATCAGGAATCTTGGCTTTACTTCTACACTGCTAGCCAGGAATCAAACTATTTGTATACTCCAAAGAAGTGAAATATAATGAATCGCATATACTTCTAGTAAAGTCATTTGTCTTTGTTTTTTGAACATTCAGCAAACATTGAACAGTAAATTTTTAATTGAATAGTATTTGAAACGATGTTTGGCTCCACATATATTTGACATAAAAGAAAATAATTATATTGGAATAATGTCATTCATCACAGTAGTGGTCTGTTTCAGATGTCATTTTCATTACAATGTGGAATCGACACTATCCATACAAAAAATGTGAACATGAATATGAGCAAGAATCTGAAGAGTTTTTTACTCAATTATCTAAAAAGTAGTAACTAGTTAGTAGACAATCTTAATGAATGGGAACTCTCTTCTACCTCTTAGTAGAATTGTTATAGTATAAAATAACATTTCATGACACACAGGAACACAAAAAGAAATAATGTAATGCTAGAATATATTTATTTTTATATTTTATGTGAACTTAATAATGAAAAGCTTATAAATTGAACCTTATAATTCTAAGCCCATGGTTGCATGCAACCATTGTAATGCACAGGCATATTTCTGCACTCTAAAATGCGATCCTTGGCTCTTTCACTATGTTAGAAGTAGATTGTGGATTAAGCCTACTGGAATTACATTTGATCCTAGTACTCCAAGAAACCCCCTTCACACCACTGGGTATCATTAAGAACCCCCTCCCTTTTCTCGTTGCATAATAGCTTCTCTTTAGAGTGTGGTTTCAACAGAAAGTGACTCCCCATTTCAAATGCACTGCAAGCATGAGAGAATGAGAAACCTGCACACTTGCAGGAAATGAATAGTTTTTCAATTTTTACTGTAATTCATTGATAATTACCAGTCAATGATTCTCTTAAACAATAAGCAGTGGGAGCACATTTGGTCATTAGTACACTCTCCAAACTAAATAAATAAATAACAAGGTTACTAAACTGTACCTTTCCTTCTCAATGAAGTGGTTTTTAACCACCTCAAGTGCATGAAGTGTACCTTTCGATTATTACACTAAAAGTTAATTACAGATACAACAGTCGTCCTTAGTGTCCTTAATGTGCATGTATATAAAGATACATATTTACATACAAAACATGTAGTGGTGGTCCTGACCCACTCAGGGTCTGTGAACGTGATTACAATTATTATTGAGTTTATTACAATATATTTATTATTGAAAACTATTATTAGCCTTTTTGACTGGATCCTTGAAGTGAACCCTATAAACTTAGACCTTATAATTCTGCCTCTGAACAGTATATTAATGGAAAATGCAACAGTTCTAAGAAATAGATGAAAATTGAAAAGATATTATTAATGCTACACATTTAATTTATGTTCACGTGATGGTTTCCTGAGTGGGTTCATCAAATGATCTTTACAGTTATCTTGGTCTCTGGTTACAGCAGGTTACAGAACCCCTGCCTTTAAAGTGTACCATGTGGTGAGAATGAATGAGAATTGAACGTTTTGGTACGAATGGTACGAAGTGAGAACGCATGAATAAATCAGGAACAAGAAATCTCTGTCTTCAACCAGAAGGTTGGGAGAATTTCTCTAGTCATGTCAGAGATTAGACTGCAATAACAGGCATTTCAGAGAGATAGCGTGTATTATTTAAACAAATCATGTGTCTAAATAAAAATAATTCTGCAGTCGTAATATAATTGTATAACATCTTATCATTTGGATAAATATGTCTAAGTATAGAATATGTTCCTTATAACATGTCAGATGATCAGTGGATCACAGGCACCACCAGGTCCCGCTAATTCCACCTGCTCGCTGATTGGTCTGCTTTGTTTACTAAACTGATGGGCCAATTAGAAGTCCCAAATGTAGTCTAATATGAGGCCCCGCCCTCTCAGGTGTAACCCAATCCGATGCCCTGTCACAGGTAAAACCGGCCCTAAATTTTGAGTATATCCCAAAAAGCAAGAAAAGCTAACAAAACCCGTTCTCTCGCCGACAGCCGCAACGGTAACCCTCATTCCCTCGTTCCTCTGCTGGAAGAAGACGGGTCGGATATACAGTACCAACTAGAAAGTCCAGTCCGACCAAAACGAGATGTCACAGGAGCATGACAAGTAAGTGTGTGTACAGTGAATAACTCAGGTCCGTTACAGGACACTACTCATTTGGAGCAGCTGTGCAGACAAACGCTTCGTCTTAACTCTAATGTAGTATTTTTACATTTTATTTATTTATTTATTTTCCACAGAATTGTTTTTTTGTTTAAAGAAACATTTTCCTTTACTTCGAACAGAAAGAAAGACAAATTCGAGGTCATTATTTTCGGGTCTCTTAAAACTTCCAGAGTTGTTGTGAGAAGTTGCGCGAGTTGGAGATGTAGGATTGAGCCGCGCACAGAGTTTCGGCTCTGTTCCACCTGTCGTGTTCAGACCCGTGCCGCTGACACACACACACACACACACACACACACACACACACACACACACACACACACACACACACACACACACACACACACACACACAGGTGTACTGCACCTGCCGCGCCAGGACTCCGTGCGCGCTGCTTCGTACCGTCCTGTTTGCGCACACTAGTTTTTAGCCTTAGTCAACTTTATTAGAGGAAAATGAACGGAACTAGCTAACTAACTACATAAAACACATTTTTCAGTGGGTGTCACAACAATTTCAAGCACCCTGATACAGATTTGAAAGCACCTCGGTCTAAATCTTGACAGGTTTTTACGCACAGGAAGGAGTTTGTCGCCTGATGACATTCAGTGAAGTTTGTTATTGAAATGTAATTTGAATGTGATTTAACAGCGGCTGCTTTTTTTTTTTAACTTATGTGGGTTCATTTGTATTTTTAAGGTTTCAGTGCATCGACGGAGAGTCTGTTGACTCTAGTGAAATCGTACACCATTAGGCGTTGGCTGCTTTTCCAGTGAACAAATTGTGTTTAAGTTTGTGCCTTTGTAATTTGTTAAAAAACTAAACAAAATTGAGTAGCAGATCATCAGAAAGATTGTTGGTTGTTGGTGTTTGCTGCTCTGTACACCTATAAACAAAGACACTCAAAAACAACTTATATCTGAGTGCATGTGATTTGAAGTATTAAATAAAACTACTAATGAGCCTTGTAAGTTTGTGTTTGATTTTAAATGAGTGACCTTATTGCATGAACTGTCTCCTTCCACATTTAAGACAATTAATAGCAGCTGGAAAATTAGTCATTTATGCTGGCTGGCAGTAGCAGACCTGCATCCCATTTGTTTGCATGCTATTATGAAATGTCAAAGGTGCAATAAAATGTTTGAGGGTATGACCTTGAAATCCCAGCGGAAAGTTTTTTCTTTTTAATTTCTCCACGGGGATATAGTCAGGATATGGTGTAAAGTCTATCATTAACAATTTCACGCATGATCGGCCGTATTGTTTTTAGTAGCGGGATTGCGTTCCCACTCAGGTTTGTATTGTCCCGGGATAACGGATCTATCAGGTTCCAGTGTTAAAATCAAACGGGGTTGGAGCAGGAGAGGCTTAGAGAATGGTACAATTAGTTATCAGATTACTGCTAATCCGTAGTGCGTCAACAATTATCCTATGAGGACGCGCTAGTGTTTCTATGGCATCATAATATTGGCTTTGTGAATCAAAATCTCATCACTCAGAATGTCATCAATGAAGTCTTTTAAGAACATACAGTCTTATTCTGCCTTTTTCATTTGAGCGATTATCAGTAAACTATTAAACATACCCAGACTACTTTGGTACTTTGGTATAAAGAGATCTTTACCTTTCCAAGCTTGTTAGGTCATTTGCAACCTCCTTCCTTCATTATGCAGAAATAACTACACCCAGATAAAGGCACACACGGTCTCTTTCTAGTAATGCACTTAATGCACTAAAAAATAGGTTAGTCAATGGCAAAAAATGTCTCCTGGTAAGTGATAGCTACAAATGTAGAACAATGATGTTGAAGAGTAAGACGAGGGTTTTTTCTTTCTTATTAAAACAATAGGCCTTTACACTGATTGATGGTATAATGCTCTGTAATGTCAAGGTTCTTGACAGCCACCCAATCAGGAACTGTGATCTTTGTTGGTCTTACTGGAAGAGCCAGTAGGGCATCTTGTCAGACAGGAAGCGACTGAGATTTATTCCACTTTCAGATGGGTTTACCTTGGTTCACCATTATAATGAAGACCTTTGACTGCTTTATGTAAAAAGATGTACCTTCATTTGTCACTGTCTCGTCATCGTTGCACAACCAAGCCGGTATAACCTCTTCAGTTAAACAAATCTGTTGTTTATTTTTGAAGTCCAGTCACCTGAGGTGTCTGACTGGTTTATCTTAAGCCCATTTCTACACAAGTGTTTCTTTTTGTACATACCTACATAGATGACTAGTAGTGCTCTTTCTCTCTCTCATCCATCTCTATCCCTCACAGTAAGCGGGCAGTGCTCGTGCTACAGAATGATCCAGCCTACAGCCAACGTCGTAACTTCACCAGTGACGATGAAGCATGGAAGTCCTTTCTGGAGAACCCTCTTACAGCTGCCACCAAAGCTATGATGAGCATCAATGGAGATGAAGACAGTGCTGCTGCTTTAAGCCTTCTTTATGACTATTACAAG
Organism: Tachysurus fulvidraco; assembly: GCF_022655615.1. Classification (NCBI taxonomy): domain Eukaryota; kingdom Metazoa; phylum Chordata; class Actinopteri; order Siluriformes; family Bagridae; genus Tachysurus; species Tachysurus fulvidraco. Next base: position 7,988,284 of record NC_062529.1, read on the forward strand.
GTACTGAAAGAGGCCTAGTCTTATGAATATACTTATGGATTATTGATTGTATCATCAGCTTTTTCTTAGCTATGTACAGAGAATTTTCAGTACTCAAATGTCAAAGCTTAATTCCTGAACAACATTCATTGTGAGAAGCAAGTGACTGATTTTGACAATGCCTGATGTTGAAACTTGAGCATGGAGAAACATGAAGAAATGTTAGGGTCAGACAACTGTGGATATCTGCAATGTCCTGAAATATCGTCATGATAATGTAAAGCCAGTTTATGTAAATATATATGTTTGCACTTACATATGTACTGTATCTATTAGTGTACTAACTAATAAACTTAATTATTTGTCTGTTTAAAGAATTGCTTGGACATTAATATTAAATGATCCTCAGTAATACATAAGCTTTGGCACTGTATGTATTGTATGTCCACTGCAATAAATAACAGGTCATCTATAAAGATAAAGCTGTGTGTAGTTCAGGTTAACAGAGGCTGTGTTTGCCTTCCCCAGGTGCCACGGGAAAAGAGGACAATATCCCAGCCAAAGGCTGACATCCTAGGCTCTGATGTGGATCCCAACAAAAGGTGACGTGTACTTGTTCAAAGTAGTGGTTATGGACGACCCTTTTGTTGTCTTTGCTGTTGCGTGACGTCTGCGTTCCTCTTCAGCAGGAACCTCATGGCTCCTCACCCAGAGGCCTCAATGACATCACCTGAGAACAGGATCCAGGTTCTGAAGGGAGTCCCGCTGAACATCGTGCTCCCTGGGAACCAGCTGGTGCAGGACAAGAGGGCACTCTTCCCCTCACCGGACACCACAGTCACAGTGTCTATCGCTGCTATGCCCAGTTACCCTGTAAAGACTGAAGAGCCACCGCATGCTTTTTCTGTCTCCGTGCCCAACCCACACTGCTCTGAGCCTGACGGTCATGCAGTGGCATTCGATCGTCAGCTCGCCCACAGTCAGTTCAGCCCCAACCCACAGCCCCGTACACCAGACTCTACCTTCCCTGAGACCTTCAAGGAAGGGGGTCAGGAGGTAGGTTGATCTTCTCATTATACTTTCAGTCATGTATTGTTTCTTTCCCTCACTACCTTCATCATGGTTCTTCTCACACAAAGCCCCCTACCCCAATGACCTTTACAGCGAACTCTAGTGTAAGGCGGAATAATGCTTGAAATGTTATTTGAACATAGCCAGAAGAGCGGCTAGCATGTCATTATGCCATTGTCTCGCTGGCACAATAAAGTGCTGTGTTTTCCTGCTGCACAAAAGCCAGGGCCTTCTCTCTCTGACTCTCTTTCTCTCTCTCTCTCTTTTTAAATCTATCCTAGTCTGTATTAAAACCTATGTTATGGAGGGGCGGGGGATTACTTTAGAATGGCCAACAAAACCCTGCACACACAGATAACTTAGGGGAAGCTCTCTTTTTGTTTGCCCTGTGGTTGCATGCTTTGGCTGGCAGCAAGCAACGCCACGGCGTGGCTGTTTGCGCTGATGCCGGGCCCTCTCGGACACTCTTTTGTACTCCACAGGTGTTCTCGTTCCCAGGGGATCTCCAGTTACGGATGGCCTCTATTGCACAAGAGGACTATCCCGCCTTCGACACCATGTCGGGGTAAGCCATCATAACTGCCTCACTCCTGAGTACCCCCCCTTTGGGAGATTATGATGATAAGATGCCTACCATTTTTTTTCAGTGTTATGATTAAAGCCTAAAAGTCAATGACTAGCTTAGTTCTCATGTGACTGTAGACCTTCAACCAAAAAATGTATGCACATTGCTTTTCATATCACAGTAAAGAGAATTAAAATTGCTTTGGGTATAACTGGTTAATTTAATTGGATCAATGGTTTTGTCTTTGTTTACCAGTAATAATTTTGAGTACACACTGGAAGCCTCAAAGTCCCTCCGGCAGAAGTCAGGTGATGGCACAATGACATACCTCAATAAGGGCCAGTTCTACCCTATCACTCTAAAGGAAACAGACAACAGCAAAGTCCTTCACCACCCCATCTGCAAAGTCAGGGTATGTGGAGTGTGCGTGTGTTTGTGTGTGTTTGTTTGACATGTTAGTTAGACGTGTGTCTTGAACTTTCATCATAATTTGTTTTTACAGAGTGTCGTGATGGTAGTGTTCGGTGAGGAGAAATGTAGGGATGACCAGCTCAAGCACTGGAAGTATTGGCACTCCAGACAGCACACAGCCAAACAGAGGTGTATCGACATCGGTGAGGAGTTTCAGATATTTCCCAGAGCCCATGTTTTCTTCATGACTCAGGCTTATTCACCTGTGCTGCAAAACAAAAACAAAACAAAAAAACAATGCAGACTTTGTCAGACACCATTTTAGACCATCATTCTCTATTCAAGACAAGATAAGAACATTGTTTCAATAGGTTGGGCCAAGAAACTCACTCTGTGCCTGTTTCAATAGAATTTTTTTTTATATATAAAATATATAATTTTTTATAATTATATATATATATATATATATATATATATATATATAAAGCATATTGTTGATTTTTCTAAGCACATAAAAACACATAAAACAAGTTTCTTATATAACACTATAAATTATACATATAGGGTGATTATAGAGTAATAACATAATTAAACTTGACCAAATACTAACTAAGGCTTTTAGGGGATTCTGCCGAATAGTCTCAGAGAATGCTCTATAGATCAAAGATGAGAGCCATATTACAGTGGAAGTGGGTGGGTTAGAAAAGGGGGTGGAGGTAGAAAGAGCTTAATGATCCTTTTTGTTTACCATCTGCAAACTGTTCTCTGATGAATGGGGGTAGCAGGTAAACAATACAACAGGGCAAATGGTCTGAATTGACCTGGAAAAAGTGAGCTTGAAGTTAGTCTACCAACTCAATTCAACACACAATAAAAGATGACTACAATCTATTACTCCTGAGTCTGTTGATATCCAAACAATACGAGCCTCCCCCACCAATGGATGTTAAATCTAATAGGACATTTGGTGTTTTTTTTTATATACTTAGAAGGCTGGGAAAACGAGATACAAATGACATTTAGTAATCACATGTCAAACACTACAGTGTTAGCTACAGTGATGGGACGTCTCAGAGACTACAGATTTTGGTGATCTTGGGGAAATTTTTCAGTCTGTAAAAAAACAAATCAACAGCACTTGAAGCATAGCTGTTCCTGTTTAAGCTGCCCTATATTAATTGGGCAAACACAAGTTCTTTTTATTGTATAAACCTTCGGCATCTTTTCAAGTCTTTTTCATCTTTCAAACAACCTAAAACTTTCCTTTCTTTCCTCGGTCTTTAGTGCTAACCTCAACATTTTCCCCTGTCCACAGCTGACTACAAAGAAAGCTTTAATACCATCAGCAACATTGAGGAGATTTCCTACAACGCTATCTCTTTCACATGGGACATCAATGAAGAGGCAAAGGTAGGCTTTGGAAAATATTGTCATTACTCTTTCAGCTTCAGTTGAAAAGTCCAATAAGTAACAAAATCAAATTTCACTTTAGAGTGAAGAACTCATTTGAAGTCCACCAGATGTTGCTTAAGAATCACTCAGTTGTTATTTCAGTAAGAAGCACTTAACTATAGATATTATTAAAAAAAAATTCAGTTTGAATCAAGAGTTAGTAATACGTGTATAGCAAGAGTGCATGTACTTGTTGCTGTGCTTTTTCTGTCCTTTAGTTATGTGGCAGCCCATCAGCTTGAGATCTGTAGGAAGATTAGACATTAGTTTGTTAAGTTCGGGTTACAGGCTAATAGTTTGTGTGTTTTACGGTGCAGTAAAAACTGAGCTTTTATTGAACTATTTTGGTGCTATATTACTGTGTTTAACAAACCCTCCTCACCTCTTAAAATAAACCTGACCTTTAGAAAAGTAGGCCTGTGAAGAGATTTATACTCAAAATAGACAGTGCCATGTTGGGCACATTGTGATTACTCAAACAATGGACAATCTTTCAGCAAAACAAACCATGTGCCCTGTTTCTACTGGTTTGAAAGGTGTAATTAGGAATGAATATGAGCAAGGAAGTGCTAATCAGGGGCTTTCCATGGCATACATTTGTTTTGGGGTTTTAAGTGTGCTTTCATTTTGACTAATACGGCACCGTATGTTTTAAAGTAAAGTAATAATGAAAAATAAATAAAGTTAAATCCTTTCGCGTAAAAAGAAGGTAAATACTTATGTATGTAACACAGTAAAGAAGTGTGTGTATGTGGGCGTGTTAGTTTGTTAGCTACTAAGAATTAGTTCTCAGCCCATTTCACCTGTCAGCCCTATTGTATGCTATGGTGATGCTCTCAGAGGAGACGTTTGGGTGAGACGCAGCTCTGCCCTAAAAGGAATGAGGAAACATAAAGAAATATAGAAGAGCCAAGACCTAAAACCTAGCACTGACACTTTATGGAATCCAGTTTAACGAGTTCATCAGGACAAGTGTGGTACAGACCCGTCACTCATCAAGTGGCAGCTTGACATTTTTAATCCACCTACACTGACCAGTTCAGCTTCTTTTTAAGCCCTAAATGGTAGTGGCTAAATTTCCTTTATAGTCTGAAAAAATTACTGTCAGCTAATTTTTTAAGTTAATACATACTGATGTATTAATGAGTCATGTGTAAAATACAGCATTATGTGCTGTGTGTTGTACTGAATACCAGGATGTAGATCACAAGGTATGCATGCGGTCATAGGATACTCATCCGTGTACTCTGGAGTGCTCTCTGTTTGCTGTGCTTGTCTGTGTGTATCTGTGTTTATGTGTATGTGTGTGTGTGTGTGTGTGTGTGTGTGTGTGTGTGTGTGTGTGTGTGTGTGTGTGTGTGTGTGTGTGTAAGACAGAAGAGAAAAAAATGGAATGAGAAGTGTAGATATTCATTCTGCAGTCCTTTTTTTGCTTATAAAAATGATAAGAAGTACGGGAAACGTGAATTATGACATCATTTTGTACAGTTATAATGAAAATGTTGATGAATGATAATGAAATGTTGCTCTTAATCGTGTTTCAGTGATTCACCAGGTGTACAAACACAAAGCAAGTATGAAACAGACTTGATCGTGTAAAAAGAATATACTTATGGCCTGTTCTGCCACCTAGCGGACAGTTATGAAACAGCACGTACAAAATTAGCATTCACTGATCTTAAAGCACCTGATGAAAAACTTTGTTTTATCTTGCTTAGTGTTCTGTATTACTTATCTGCATCGATATATATATATTTATTATTATTATTATTATTATTATTATTATTATTATTATTATTATTATTATTATTATTATTATTAATAATAATTTTATATAGTTGTATTATTTATTTGCCAAAGGGACATTAAATTTTCTTCTTCTTGTAATTCCGGCTTTTCCCGTTAGGTGTCGCCACATCGAATCATCTGTTTCCACCAAACTCTATCCTCTTGGTCCTTTACTCTCACACCAATTAACTTCATGTACTTTAACACACCCATATATCTCCTCTATTTCCTTCCCCCCGACCTCTTACCTGGCAGCTCCATCTCCAACATCCTTCTACCAATATAACCATCTCCCTCCTCTGTACATGTCCAAACCATCTCAATCTATCCTCTCTGACCTTGGTCCCAAAACAGCCAACCTGAGCTGTCCCTCTGATGTACTCGTTCCTAAACCTGTAAATCCTCATAACTCCTAAAGAGAACCTCAATATCCTCATATCTGCTATCTCCATTCCTGCCTCTTGTCTTTTCCTCTAACCCATACAGCCATAATCCATGATTATTTCACAAATCTTATTGTTGCAAATAAGAAAAATCCTAAAGTCCTGTTTGACACCATTAAAAATATTGTTTCGCCCCCAGCTCCACAAGTATCTTTTTTTAATTTTTTTTTTTTTATTATTTTTTTTTATTTGTATAGCGCTTTTTACAATAGACATTGTCTCAAAGCAGCTTTACAGAACATAAACATAGAGTATCTATATACTCATTAGCTGACTGTAACAGATTTTTACATTTCTTTGTCAGTAAAGTGCAGGACATTAGTGACAGTATTTCTCCTTCCTCGCACACCTATAATAGAGGTTCTCCTCTCCACTCTTGGGACCGTTTTTCCCCTGTCAGTCTACAGGACATTAAGGTTTTATTAAAAAAGATGAAACCTTCTTCTATCCCCGCTGACATTGTCCCAACGACTCTACTGTTAAACGCTACTGATACGCTTGCTCCCTGTCTGGTAAATATGATATACTTGTCTCTTTCTACTGGCAAGGTTCCCTCCTTTTTTAAACAAGCTGTAGTGAACCCCACTTTAAAAAAGCCAAACCTGGATCCTGCTGACCCTTTAAACTACCGGCCCATGTCTAAATTGCTGTTCATCTCCAAAATTTTAGAAAATGTGGTAGCTAATCTTTCCACTTATCTGTATTACCATCAAATCTTGGACAAGTTTCAATCAGGTTTCCGCAAAGTGCACTCAACTAAGGCAGCTCTTCTTAAGTGACATTTTGATGGCAGCAGACGCGGGCCAGTACACAGTGTTGGTTCTACTGGATCTAACCTCAGCGTTTGATACAGTTGACCATAAAATTTTGCAAAAGTGTTTGCAAAATGTTATTGGTTTATCTGGGTCTGTACTTCAGTGGTTTTCTTCTTATCTTACTGATAGAACCTTTTCTGTTGTGATAAATCAGATCATGTCTGACACTGTGCCTCTCTCATGTGGAGAGAGAGGGATCAGTATTAGGTCCTTTGCTGTTTTTACTGTATATGACACCTCCTGCTCAGAAAATTCAGTGTTTTAAGCATGTGTCCTATCACTTATATGCCGATGATATTCAGTTATACTGTTCTTTTAGGGAGTCTGAGTTTCACTTGCTGTCTAGCCTGTTGGAGTGTCTGTCTTGTATTAAGGAGTGGTTAGGCAGTAACTACCTTCAACTAAATCCGAAAAAGACAGAAACTTTGATCATTGCCCCAGATAAGAAAATTCCACAGATCAGGCAACATCTTGGTTCTTTGGGCTCTTCTGTTCAGTCAAGCCTCAGGAACCTCTGTGTTGTATTTGATAAATCCATGTCTTTAGATCAACATTCAGGACAGTTGGTTAAAAGCTGTTAAAAAGCTTACGGAATGTTTCTAAAATGAGGAAAATGTTGTCCAATGTAGATTTAGAGTATGTATTTGATTATACATGCCTTTATCTCTTCGCGTTTGGACTATTGTAATTCACTTTTTACTTGTCTTAACAAAAGTGTTTTAGATCGTCTTCAGATTGTTCAGAATTCAGCAGCAAGGCTTTTAACTGGAACCAGCAGAAGATATCACATCACACCAGTTTTAAACTCTCTTCACTGGTTACCAATCAAATATAGAATTGATTTTAAAATTTTAGTCCTCACTTATAGAGCCCTTCATGGGAATGCTCCTGGGAACATTTTTGACCTGTTGACCCCTTATGGCTCTTCGAGAGCATTGAGGTCATCAGGTCAAAATCTGGTTGTGGTCCCTAAAACCCATTTTAAAACTCAGGGGGATCTTTCTTTTAAGTCTGTGGCCCCCAGACTGTGGAACGCGTTGCCCCCGTCTCTGCGTGTGGCTGATTCTGCTGATTCCTTTAAAAAGCAACTGAAGACACTCTTATTTAGACAAGCTTTTAGCTGACTGGGCTTTTATGGTTTCGTCTCTGTTGTAGTGTGTTTTATTATTTTAGAGTTGAAGTTTTATCGTCTCTAAAAATTTCTCTTTTTTACTTTGTAAGATTGTTTTATTGTACATTTAAGTTTTATTGTTATATTTTGTAAAGCACTTTGTGATTTTATCTGTGAAAGGTGCTATATAAATAAACTTTACTTACTTACTTACAGCATAGATAGCTGGTCTCACTACTGTCTTGTACACCTTACCTTTGATAGAAAGGAATATCAAATGAATAGTAATAATACTAATATAACTTCTATTATAATTATAATTATAATGTATAATGTCTGTCTGAGTAAAGCATTAAATATGGAACTGTGTGCTACAGTTAATATATTGTACTATAAACGTTCTTTATCTGTGATAAATCAAGTGTTATTGCATCTGAGCCCAAAGGGGGAGACATACAACAATTAACTGCTTCAGGACTCACACTCTGTCTCACTTAGCAAAAAGCTATAAATAATGAATGCAACATACACATTACAACATCCTGTATATAACATTGAAAGTAAATGACAATATATGAAGCATTAATGACTGAATAAATGATGGGCTGCATTACATTTGTTGGTTTTGAAGTGTGCTCTAAATAGCCCATTGTAAACTCAACAGCTGGAGGAGTCTTTTTAATGGATCTTTTCTTCTCCATCTTGTTTAGATCTTCATCTCAGTCAACTGCCTGAGCACAGACTTTTCCTCTCAGAAGGGTGTGAAGGGTCTCCCACTGAACCTGCAAATTGACACATACAGCTACAACAACCGAAGCAACAAGCCTATTCACCGTGCTTACTGCCAGATCAAGGTGTTCTGTGACAAGGGGGCAGAGAGGAAGATCCGTGACGAGGAGCGCAAACAGTCACGCAGGAAGAGCAAAGCTGATGTGAACTTGACTCCCTGTGAGTGTAAACTGCATTACTGTATGATTTCATGTTTGCTAATGAGAAAAACAGTAATCATCAGATAATATAATGCACAAAATCTAGGAGGGGCAGGCAAATGGTTAGCTATAAAACACAATTGTTGTTGTTGTTGTTTTTTTTTACTTGACTCTGATGTGTGTTTATTAATGTGATTATTTTCTAGTTGTGGATGCCAAAATGTCTATGATGCACAAGCGTAGTGATATCACTGTGTTCAAGATGATGTCAGACCTGGACACTCAGCCTGTCCTCTTCATCCCAGACATACACTTCGCAAATTTCCAGCGCCATGTGAGTAAATTCCTGTATTGTCAGTGTAGTGTTCTTTAAGACTCATATGCCATAAGATTATATGATCATGAGAGCAGTACACAAAATCTTAATCACACACAAAGCAGACACACATCACACACATTCACTGAGCTTCACAATGCAGAATAGATAATAATAAATACATATACTGTCTATAAATAAGTACAGAAAATGACTGAAGAAGCTGTTCAAGTACAGTTTCCACTAAATAAAACAACTGATCGGTTTCAGTGAAAGCAGATTTAAGACTCAGAATAAGAATCTGACTCATTACATTACCATATCATCTGTTTATACTGAAACAGTAAAAAAAACAAAACAAAAAAAAACTCTAGAGGAAGTGTTTCACATACTAGCAGTGCAATTTCCCACAACCTATCCCAAGAGATAATAAATGAAGTCAGGTCAGTATGACCTCAGAGCTGTACTTGGCTAACACGTGAAAACTGCATGCTCTCTCAATGAACAAATCTCTTTATGGCACAGTTTTGGATGTTATCAGTTTGGACTCTGATAGATATAACAAGGACTCCAAAAGCTTGTGCAGATCCTAATTAAACATGTTTAATATTGTTTACTTTATTTATTTCTATATAAACTCTTTTATTAAACTCTGTTTCGGAGGCTCATGTCCATAGCTTTCTACTGGATTGAGTAGACTGATCACAGATGAGTACGGTCCCTGAGAAAGACCTTTAACCTCATTACAGGCTGTACACCAGCTGACCCCTAGGGCAGTATAAATCCAAAAATAAACCTTCTGACTGTTTGCTGTCCTGAATTACACAGAAAAACATTTGTTTTTTGAACACAGTTTTGGTGCAGTTCCAGTGCAAATCCACATAACCTATTTTGGGTTCAGTCACATAGTAGATAATGGAGAACATGCACACCAAGGATGGGGAATGGGACAATATGTTTTTGGCTTAAAAAGCCTGCATTGTGAATTATCTTGAAATCAGACTCTTGGCTAAATATGAAAAACAATAAAGAGAAAATGTAAAAATAACCTAAATGACAGTGTCATATATGTCAATTTATATCTAAATAAGGAGCCAATTTTAGTTTATTAGTAAAGCACTATGGAAATCACAGCACAGGTCAAGCTCCCTTTCATACAGCTCAAGCAATATTCCTTTAAGAATAAATATGTGGGGGAGTATAGTAGTGTGGACATGGCCTCAGGAGAGAGTCTGTGGGTAAGCTTGCTGTAAATATCTATTTGCCAAGCTACATACATGTTCACATGTTGTACAAGCTGCATACATGTTGTTCATTATCTTATTCTTGACATATTATTGAATGTTTTGTCCTTGGGTTACACAGTTGAAGTGTGTAAATATAATGCATTAATGGAGAAATGCATGATTATAAGCTCTAGTCAGCAAAATATAGAATTTTATATAATGTCTGTTACCAGGCTGTTGCACTGAACAGTTTGAGTAATTAAATATTTCCTTTGTTTTTTTTTTACTCAGCCCTTCTCAACTGAAGATGCAGAAGATGGGTAGGTTTGCATTTGAAATATTGGTAATTTGTTTGGTAATGGTATTTTTTCTGTCTCCCAAAAAAATGCCAGTAGATGGATTAGCTGTGCTAAATTCCCTTAGGTGTGATTGAGTACTTGAGTGTGTGCACTACAATAGACTGGCATCTAACTTGGGATACGTCCAAGCCCTTTGCCCAGTGTTACTTAGTTCAACATTGGATGGGATAAAGCAGTTACTAAAGATGAATGAATGAATCAATGAATGAATAAAATTCCAGGCTATAAAATTTCTTTTTCTAGGAAACACCAGAAAAGTATTACTGGTATTAGCACTGGTATTATTTTGGGTCAATGACTTATTGACTTTTCTAAGAACCACACATAACTTTTTAATCTGTTTCTCTCTCTTTTTCTTTCAGCTCAGGCTCAGGAATGAAAAAATTACCCTACTTAGAAGATGAGTTTGGATCTCCTCCTAATAAGATGGCCAGGGTTGATGAACCAAAAAGAGGTGTGCAGTGTTTTTATTATAAGATGTTGTCTACTTTTTATGTTTGTGAACCAATTTTCTGTACCAAATCTTGTTTGCATGAGAGAGGAGTGTAGAGAGTGTACAGAAAGGAGTGTGTTTGTTTGGTAATAGACTGTTTGTCACCATGGTGTTGTCTCAGTGGAACGTTGCTTCAAGGTGCTTCATTACCTAAAACCACCCCTGTCTCATCCTCCAATCACACACTTGCACCGAGTTACCTTGATTATTTTTATGGGCAGCATGTAGGGCTTTTTTCTCTTTTTTTTTCTTTGCACTCAGTGCAGAACAGTGGTGGGATGTTAAGTACACATTAGCAAACATATTTGTGTTTCCTACAACCTATGACCTACATTAAAACGGTCGGTTAGCATTCAAGAAGCTGTGGCATGGTGTGCAGGTGAATATGTGTGTTTGGACTGGCTTTACACCAAAATCAACATGGTTGTGTGTACTTCCCTGCTCTAATACACTGCACTGTGCACTGTGCTTCATACTGCGTCCTCTACTTTGTTCACTCAAACATACCGCACACTCCGTAACTCTGCATAATGCTCTAGGAACTTGATGTGAGTCTTGTGGTTTGGGCAACATCCCTAATTGAAAGGAACAGTATGTGAGGTGCAAAGTCACTAGAGCCAAGGACATACAGAACAGATCAATTGCTCTCCCCAAGCCACATGAAGCTTTGGCCATAGCAAAATAGATGATGTTGACTATTTAGAAATAGGTTTGTTGTTTTTCCTTTTCTTTGGTTGCTCTGATCTCCATTTTGAAAAGCCCAGAGAAAGCATGCATATGTGTATGTCTGTATACCTGTATGTTTGAGAGACCACAATTGACCACTTTGATCTGGCCCTTCCAGTATTGCTGTATGTGCGGAAAGAGAGCGAGGAGGTCTTCGATGCCCTCATGCTAAAGACTCCAACACTGAAAGGACTGGTGGAAGCGGTGAGTTCTCTTACTGCAGTGCTTCCTAAATTTGTCACTTAGCCGCCCAGATAGTCACAGTACCATGAATGACTGTGAAAGCAATAAAGGGGTATTTTTTTTCTGGGATAATTCAGGATCCGTATTCTGAAACAATATCTGTGTCTGATGCAAACAATAATACATCATATAAATTAGATGCATGGACTAGTTTTTGTTATTATGTAATCCATTTAATGCCATAATTAAATATAGTATAGTATAGCCCACAATACAGTAGGAGTAATCCCATAACCCAGGCAAGTATAAGGATGGGTATTATCAAAACATATTCATGAATGCTTTAATAATCAACCTGTTGGGCCCAAAGGTGAGGTCTTAGCATGTCACTGCCCTCGTGAATATCAGAATCTAACAACCAAAGGATATGTGCGATCTTAGAGCAGTTCCTCAAATCGCAATGCCGTGACTCAACAACAGGCCAAACATAGTAAAAGTGCCATAGCATGGCTTATGTAAAGTCCAGCGTATAGGAAATGTGTGTATGATGTTTACCACTGTTAGCAGAATGAATCTGGGTAACAGGGCACACAGATGGCTGGTATCACAGACAAGGGCTTGCCAGTAAAGCATGCAGACGGGAACATTTAGAACTGTGAGGAACGGCATACTTCCATTTGTTTGTGTGCGTGTGTATAAATATAGTGTGTGTGTGTGTGTGTGTTAGTGAATGACGATATTGTAGACGCACATAACACTGGAATGGGCTATAGGAATGTGGAGAGTAGAATGACAGGTGGGTTGCAGGCAGGGTGGGAGGAGTGGTGAATTCACTACACTAAGCTTCCTTTAAAATAAGTCAACCTATGATACGACTTGGCAACTCACCCATGTGCTTCCACTTACAAATGTTACAATCACTGCAGAGGGGTCATATAATTTACCCAAGTGTTTTCAGCTTTTCCTTTTTAAGGAACAGCAATACGTTTTATAGATTATTTCTTGTGGTAAATTCGCTTTTTCTGTCTTTCAGATTTCAGAGAAGTATGAGGTTCCTCTTGAGAAGCTAGGAAAGGTATATAAGAAGTGCAAAAAAGGGTAAGCTTTTTTCTTTTGCACTTAGGTAAGGGTAAGAGTTAGCTTAGTCTAACCCATGACAATTTCAGCATTGCACTGTGAGTTGCTAAAAAAACGAATTGTGTCATTTTAACAGAATCCTGGTCAACATGGACGATAATATTATCAAGCATTACTCCAACGAAGACACCTTTCAGATCCAGATGGAGGAAATAGGTGGAATGGTGAAGCTCACTCTCACTGAGATTTAAAAGCCATCTTCCCCAAATATGGACTGTTTACATGCATCTATGTCTGTGTCCATGGCCTTGGAGGTACCTCAGGCCTTTCATGCACTTCTAATCTGTGGTTTCCTACATGTAGCTAAACCTAGGATTTTCTCCTCAAATCCTATTTTGTGTGTGCATCTATGACATGAGAAGTGTATGTAAAGTGTATGAAAATGTACATGCTTTGATATATATATATCCTGAAGTTTTGAGCCATATGTTCTATTTTTGGAATGTACAAAAAAGCAAATATTCTGTCTTTAATAGTCTGAGAATCTGAGAAAGATTTACTCAAAAGAAAGATATCCTAATATTTAATTGGTGTTACAGAGCTTTAAAACCAACTGCACTGGAGATCCTGATATTTAAAGGTGAGAGCTGAATTCAGGCAGTAAATGGGGTATTGTTGCTGTTAGAGGGATTCTAGGGCATTCTCACTGGTTTCTGTAATTATACATAAACACTGAGCAGTATTTAGTGTGTACAGCATAACCCTTTGCTGAACAGCTCGATGAGGATCTGTGTCACCAGTGTTGCTTGTGTGCGTATGTGTGAATAAATGCATATTATGTTTCTATATACAAATGTGATACACAATTAATATGTCCTTAAAGTAAATTCTGTCATTCTGCAGCAGAAAGTTCTTGTTCTGCATTCAATTGAGGATTTTTTTTGTTTTTTGTTTTTTTTGTTTTGAGGAATCCAAAAACAAGCAGAGGAACATGAATTCCATGTAGAGTCCAAGCAGATTTTTGCTAGACGACGAATCCTAATAAATAAACTAAATTCAACAAGACACTAGTCAGACACTATTGATTTTAATGAAAAAAATAATAATTTTGTGATATTTTTTTCCGATCTAAAGAGCTTTCCCTGATAATAAGTTTCTAATACATCCCAACAATAATAAACTTTTCCAACACTGCAGGATAAATTACTCATACAGAACCTGAACTACCATGCAAGACATGACATGCAAGAGTTTCTTGATACAGCGTGCCAAGTCAATAGTATTACATTTAGATTATCAGTAGTTTTATTCAGTGTCCACAGATCATTGCTTCCTCTTAAATTTGGTCTTAATTTTTGTCTTTCACGATCATTCTATTTGGAGTGGTTTTTTTTTAAACTACAGACTCTATAGCATCAGGGTTTTTATCTACTGACTTTTTTTTTTTTTATTAAAGTACTTATCTATATATTTATTGTATTATGGGTGGGGTATTTTTTTTATATTTTTTTGAAAAATGTGCATTGCTGTTATATACTGTTACATGTTAAATGCTTTTTATATGAAATCAACACTATAAAACTATGATGTATTTATGCACAGGGTAAATTTGTATTTCTGTCAGCTCCTACAGTGCTATTTGTTGATCCTTACAGCTACATCTTAGACTTGATGTTAGGGTCATCTGGCAATGTATATCAGAGTAGAAAAGATTCAAAAATATTCTTTGCTGTATTTCTTTAGCTGTTATTATGTGCACACATTTTCTTTTAGTCACAATAAAAGCCAGCTTTGCTTGGCTGTTGTGATTAGCCATTTGTCGTGTGGTTTTCTATTGGCTGCAGCCAAAGCAGTCGTCCTGGCAACAGGGTCTGTGATCCAATGACCCATCTGTCTGGAGGACAGGATGTAGGCGTGGAAATGGAGCGACTCAGAGAATCCGTGTCCTCAAATACCCCTGCGTTCCACAACCCTATACTGATCTATAGACTCACAGTGTCTTAAAAAAAACATGACACATAAGGCTTGCACATTTGCATTTCTGTTTTGGACAGCATTAAATTTAGAATTGTTATAATATAAAAAGCACTTCTAGGACAAATCAAAGAGGTTCGAGACCACATCCAAGCAGAGTCTAGCTCCTTATATTATTAAACAATAGACCCAAGTGCATTGTAATGCAACAGCATGACTCAAAGAGGCATGTTGACTTATCCTTGATTGTAAAACAAGATGGAAGTCTCTTGAGAAGGCTGAGATTGAGGTGTGTGTAGGAGGCGAGTTTCTAATGTTTACAAGCACGCTAGGAGCAGTGTGCTGCAGATAAGTGGAAGAGAGATCTGGTTAGACTTTAACCAGGCAGCCGATGCCTGGACGCCACAGCTCACTGTGGTTAGCCATCTGCTTTCTGTTTACTCCCTTTTTCCTCTCGCCCTTTTTTGTTACTGTTTCACTGTCTATTTATTTCTCTACAATCTTGTACAGTAAATCTTGTATCTTCTCGTCTCTTTTGGTCATCTGGTTTAGCATATTACTAAAACCTCAACATGGGCAGATAAAGTTTTTTTTATGTATTTAACATTTAATAGAAGAAATAACAGACATGTGGAAGTGCCCTAACACTGTAACATAGCTGCTGGGATTTTGCTTTTTTACATGTACTCTATTATTCCTTGATAAGTGTAGTGCTTTACCTCACTTATAAGTACATTATGAAGCTTTGTGCATATTGGAGTGAAGGGATGTGAAGAAAGAAGGGATTTTGAGGACACAGCTGTTCCCAGGCTTTCCTTGTACATACTCACTTCCTGTTCTTTAAATGCATTACATGTCTATGAACCAAACAAAAAGGTACTTCACACCAAATTTTCTGATGGGATAATGGTCTTAACAATAGGGCATTTGCTTCGATTGCTTTGTTCTCTACCTGTCAGAAAGGTGACACACCTTTAATTATCTGTGATGTAACACTTCAATTATATATAGTTATATATAGAGAGGATAGAAAGACATATAACATTACATATAAATCTACCTGGTGACAAAGAGAATGGAACAAGCAGCAACAAATCTGACTGACATGATTTGTAGACTCTGCTTAAACAAACACTGAAAGCATCTGTAAAAGTGAAAGAGAGGAATTAAGAAAAAAAATGAGAAATTACAGATAAATGCACCAAGATTCCACTCCAAGATACACATCGAAAAGAGCTCATTCCTAAAAAGGCTTACTGTACGTATCATAAGGTAATATGTTTAGAACTCTAAATGAATAAACTTGATTCAATCGTTAGTATGGGAGCGGCAGCAGGACATCAAGGATCGCCACTAACAAAGGGTCTACGTGAACGCGATTACCATTTAAAGTGACCATTTGGTTGATAACAATTGTAACAATACCAAGCCAAGCTGTACGAGACCATGATTAAAGTTTAAAGATATCTGGCTAGACAACAAGGTGTATCCCAGCCATTTGGGAGACACTCAGTTCTTAAGCTCAATACACATTCAAAGTGAAACCTCATTTAAACTACAAAAAGGCTTGAAATGCTTAAAAATGCAAGATTATTTTAATTGGTAAAATATCAGAATCCAGATGTGAAAATCTGACAAAGACTTATACCAGGAGACCTGCTGCTGTAATGACAGCCAAAGATGGCTCTACCAAATATTGTCCCATGGAAGAGAGGGTTGATTAAATATGCAATCAATAAATGTCTGGGTGCTAATCATCAAAAAAAGAGACAGCACATGACCATCAATATAGCTACTTAATAATGACCTGTATCTCCATTTCCTGCTCTGTTTCAGCTGGCCTCAGATTCCTGTTGTTAACTGAAAGAAGTCTTCTGTTCTTGTAACCCATCTAACTCAAGTGTTGACATGTTGTGTGTTCTGTGATGCTTTTGTGCCCACCACAATAGTGTTATTTTTTACTGTAAACCAACAGCCTTTGTTTAGGATGTCATGGAACTGATTTCCATTTGAACATTTACAGCATTTTGCAGCAGACTTACTTTTATCTCATTTATACAAAAGAATAGTGGATGGTTAAGGGCCTTGCTCAAGGGCCCAGCAACCTGGCAGTACTGGGATTGAATTTATGGTCTGGTGATCAGATGGGCCTAATCTGATCTGAAGGTGATAAATTAACTGTCGGTAGTATTGAGAGGTGTTCATTTTTACATGTTTTTGCATTTATTTATTTTTGAAATAACAAACTGAATTATTTTTGGTTGTAAAGTGTAACGTATTATAATCATTTTTGTCCAGCCTCTTAAACTTAGGCATGCCAGTTTTTTTCTTTTGTTGTTGTTTTTTTGGGAGCGCAGCAGTGTGTCAATATTCAAGAAGACAAAAGAAATTTATTTCCATTGTCATTTCCATTGTCTATACATCTGCTATATCAACTACTTAATACAAATACAAAAGGCAGAAAAAATGTCTGCATGCAAATGAATTTGTCTTTAATTCTCCTCTTCTCTCAGTTTACAGAAGTACTGCTTGTCTGTGTTTTAGGTGTGTCCTGCTGTTTGTGTTTAGGTGTCCTGACTTCAGCACATGCGCATTTCAATGAAGGGGATCAGTCTGTGAGTCAGACAGGCCTGTTTAGGCCATGTTATGGCTTGCATCATACTGATTCATTCTTAGATTTTATAAGTAATATTATATTCAGTAGCGTATTTTGTTTTATAAGCATGCTATGAATAAAATTCTGTATTATTAAAGGAGCATAACAGACAGTGTAGTTGTAAACTTGAATGCATTTGAAATATTTGTTTATAACAATACACAAGGATTTCTGTCAAGTACACTGAAAAAAAACGTTGAAATCTGAATGTGCAGCAAATAATTTACACATTAGAATGCAACAAGACTGCACTGTCGTTCTGTGTTCTGTGACAAGGGTGCAGTTGTATAACGGATGATGATTGGAGTTTGATTAACTTGCTGTGACGTGCCCATAAATGATATGTCATGATACGTGAACATCGAGAGTTCACTTGCAAGTATGAGTTTTTCAGATACCAGTGCTCTTGCAGAGTAATTCAATCCAAAAGCTTTCATGGAAGCTCATCATTGATTTGTTCCTGAGACAACAATATGGCTATAAACATGGGTTCTTAAAATAGAAAAGAACAATATATTAAACAATAATAAGAAGAGGAATTTTTTTCATTCAGATACTGTTCAAAGATGGTAACATGAGCA
This sequence comes from Tachysurus fulvidraco, assembly GCF_022655615.1. NCBI lineage: Eukaryota > Metazoa > Chordata > Actinopteri > Siluriformes > Bagridae > Tachysurus > Tachysurus fulvidraco. The sequence continues at coordinate 8,006,439 of NC_062529.1, forward strand.
TTCTTTTGCAGCCATTGTCAGGCTTTAGAGGTGTTTGAATGGAGTGTTCTGTTAATGTTACATTTACAAGACTCCCATATCCAGAATGACTTACAATTTATACAATTAAGGGTTAAGGGCCTTGCTCAGAGGCCCATCAGTGGCAGCTTGGTGAACCTGGGATTTGAACTCATGACCTTCTGATCAGTAGTGCAACACCTCAACCAATAGGCTACCAGACAGAGACAATACCATTATTGACTGCCCTCATGAAAACAGCAGAAGATTCTTATGATTCAAAGTCACTGTATTTAAGGCTGAAAAAGAGTAGAGTCTATAAGTACAAAAAGGATACATGGCTGCTTGTCATGCATAAAACTATAAAATCAAAAATAAGTTAAAGACCAATAAAAAACACATGAATTTCACAGACATGTTTTTTCAGACATATTGTCACCTAAAATGATTTACTCACAATTACTTTGGTTATCAAGTGAAAAAATGTGAGATTTTCCCTGATATGTACTCAGGAGATTTTTTTTTTTTTTACAGATTTACCTGCCTCTCTGCTACAAAAACACATACGTAAGGAAAGCTAAATATAACCGAGTGTTGAACCTTCTAATAAAGCTACTATGTGTAAACAGTGCCTCACCTTGAAACCTGATTGTTTAGTTGTTCAAAAGGATTAAAGAAATGAATTGCTCAGTTTTGAGCATAATTCTTTTGGAATTTGGAGTTTTAAACACCAAGAAATTAATAAGTGCAAATCAAGGTGGCCCTTTTCAAAAAAGTTGTGTAATGTACATATAAAGTTTTAAACCATACAGGTTTTGCTGCATGCCTACGTGTGTCTCACACAGTAGGACCAGACCTGCTGACGTTCAGACTTCAACAAAACAAATCACCTTGCCCTTTCACCCATATATGCACCCATAAGAGAAGGCTCAAATGCAGGAGTATCAGTGTATCAACGTGTCATCACGACTGCTGTTGCGACTAACACCAATTGAGACTTTCCACTGAGTTTGGCCGCCACTGAGCCACAAGCAGTATGCTAGTCTATACTTAACCCTACCAGGAATAGTGCACCTCACATTTCCACAGTCCCCTCAGTAGCTACACAGAACAGAAGTGCACTATTCTGGGGGGTGGGATTGGGTGTGATGTGGCCTACGTAACCTTTCCTCCAGTCTCCATGCTCCTCTTGTCCCACTTATATCACTACCTTTGCCCACACATCACATGCATGTCATATATTTTCCCCCTCATTCCTACACAATTGGCAATGTGCCTGCTCTGCATCGGTGTGGTTACGTGACTCAGGAAGAGGCTTGTCCTCCTAATGACCTCCACACCTCCTCAGTGGGCTGACTCAGGCACATCCAGGAAGTAGAAAACCAAAAACAGGATGATAGGGGATTTTTTTGTTTGTTTGTTTTTTTCTTTCAAAGTGACCATAGCCCATTTTAATTACAGGTGGCAGAGGAGTAGTAGCTGATGCAACTCTGTTTAATTTGGTCATTGCTAACAGCAAAATCCCAGCAGGCAGAGAACATAACCAGATTTGTTTTGACAAAAGCAGTGGGGGAAAAGCGTGTCTTGGTGGAGGAGATGGCAACATACTAACAGCATAAATAATAAGAATAATTTAAAAAATGATAATAAACAGCATAATGAATAAAATACATATTTAGCATGCATTCAAAGGTTTAAAACAGAGTTGTGTGCAAATGTTTCACAGTCCATGTGCTTCTGTGAACTGCCTTTTCTGCCAGGTGACTTTTATTTTTACCCTCGGATCTGCTGCTTTAATTGAGAAAGCAAAAGCTTTCAGGTGTTGTATTGCCATGGCAAGAGCTCAGAAGAAAGGTACAAAAAAACAAAGCTATGGTAAATATTAACGTCTCTGAGAATGGAAAATAGAGTAAAACCAGCATAAATTGGAAATTCAAATTCATTAGCACAAGCACTGAAAGTGTCAAAAATTCCACAATATCTAAATGACAAAAAATTCCATCCCCTCCATTCATTCCCAAACCAACAAGTTAAACATTTCTCCAGATGCATACATGCACAGTATTATACTAGTACCATGATCCAGAAAGTGTTAAATGGGATCTATGTTCTGCAAATGATTTCTGATAAATAGTGCAATATCTCGGAAATTCAATGGTTCAAACTGTTCCAAATGTGCTTCATGAACATTACCTTCTACCCCCACCTCCTCTGCTGTAATAATAACCTCCACTCTTCTGGAAAGACTTTCCACTTTTAAAAGTAATTCTATAGGAGTTTATGTAATTCAGCCAGAAGAGCATTGGTAAGTTGGTGGAACTGAAGACCTGAAGGCCTGGACAACTGGTGCACAGGGCAGATTTCTTCCAAACTAAACTTTGTAAACAGTCTTAATGGAGCTGGCTTTGTGCACAGGGACATTGTCATGCTAGAACAGCTTTGGATCTTTCAGTTCCAGTGAGAATTAACAACTCAATTAAATTTTAATTTTACTTTAAGAACCTTTTCTTCTGGTTACCTTTTCTTCTTTTGGAAAACCCAGGAATTTTGTCAGAAACCCAGGTACATTACCCACCAGTGTCCAGGTCTGCTTTGAGTTTCCTTTGTCTTAGTTCTTCCTCTGTATTCATTTTGTGTTTCATCCCCATAAGCACTATTCTGTGCAATAAGAATAAATGATTTCTGTATTAAAAGATTTTGATGAATCAAATACAAGTTTTATAGAAAGACAAATGATCAATCTGCTAATTTTAATTTACAGGAAGCAGCAAAGGTACATTAGGTCCAGGGCTCATTCATTTCACCATATTGGAGCCTTTGTGTGTCTTTTTTTTCTTGTGTGTCTTACGTACTAGTAGAGTCATTCCCAGTGCCATTATTGAGGATGCCTTACTTGCTTCATAGAATAAGAATAATTATTTCACAAGAATAAACCTTACTATAAACAGCTAAAAAGAAGGATGTGTCACTCTTTAATAAATAATAAATGTATTTCATTTTATAATTGTTGTCAAACCGCTGTAGTATAAGTAACATAAGGGGAATAAGAATTTACTTCATTCAGAATATACTTTTAAAGTAAAATAAACATAAAATAAACTTCCCATCATTAATTCTCTTTTCTCACTCCGGTCATGTTTTATGTTACTTCATAACCATGACTATACTGATGCTTGAGTGTGACATGTCAATATTATTCCTACTGACAGAACTGGGAGCTTTAGAAATACTAAACTTATAGTACATTGCAATAATTACTCTAATCATGTGATCATTTACAGTATGATAAAAGTAACATATTACTTTTTACCTCACTGGGTACTACAATATGTAATGAAGAATATGCTACTCAATCTATGACCATGAAATGTATTATTTCCAGGCACTCCATGTAATCTCCTAGCTTTATCATATGTACAAGCTCCGTGTCCTAAATTGTGACTGAAAGCCAACTAAACTGAGAAGCCCTAAAGGCATAGTTAAGGAGTTACGTCGGCTCAAGACTGGATATATCTATTCATGTTGGTCACATAAATGTTTGTGTGGGTCTGAGTTCAAGGTATGGTGCAAATTATGTCTAATTTGTCAATAAATGTCCCCAAATATGCTTAAATGAGCATGTGTACTGTAAATGTGGTTCATGAGTAATCTGCAACTTAGGGCTGTTTTGTGTCATTATTAATCAATAATATCAATAAATTATTTGCTTATGGAACGGTGTTACTAATTCCTGTTCCATTCAGATTGCTAATGCATTGCTTAGATCATTTCTAGAGCAGCACAATATTATGCTTGCCTTCGATCCTGAGTTTGGGTTGCTGTTGAGTTTCACCTGCTCTCTCAGTGTCAGCATGGTTTCCTCTGGGTTGCCTGGTTTCCTCCCAGATCCCCCCCAAAAAAAAAACGTGAGCTGGCTTATGCTAACTTGTATCTAATTCTAAATGTGTGTGCATGGACTTGCAAAACCCCATAGGGGTAAATTCTCCTGCCTAGCGTTCCTTAGATATATTTCGACCCTGATAGTATAAAGTATAAAGTGCTATGTGATGAACAATAATGGTGCTCTTAATATTAAAACAAACTAATATTTAATACACCAAGCCACCTATATACCTTAATAAGAGTAGTGATATGCTTAATATGCAGAATAATGTAGTTTGAGTCACGGTGTTGTTCCAACAGTGAACTAAAGAAGCATTATTATATTATTATTGTTGTTGTTGTTGTTGTTGTTGTTGTTGTTTATTATTATTTCTGCATTATTTCAGCATCATTATGCCCCAATAGTTGTCGTAATAAAATAATTCAAACAGGAGCCATGTATAAGCAGTACTTTTCCAGTTACAGCTGACCCAACAGAGCCAACCGAGCGGTATTACTATAATTACTCACTACTATAACGTTTTACTCATGGCTTGTGACCTTTCGTCCAGTTTCCCTGCACGCGGTTCACCGAGTTTGCTCTGACACTGCTGACTCCCCCGACACGCCCACCCACAGCCGCGCACCCTACTTCCTCCAATCACGGCTCTGACATGCGCCGATCACGCGTCCTTTCGTACGCCATTGGTCGAACGGCTACACATGCTCGTATTCCATTGGTTGCATGTTACCACCCGCCAGTCTGTTGTGAATTTTGTTTTTCTATTTTTTCCCCCATGACTTGTTTTACTCAGCTGAGGCCAGAGCTGAGTGGTAAAAGGAATTAAATTCCGGTCTCAGTCGTCACTACACGGGCGTTAGTCTGACGGACTCCTTTGTTCTGTGTTTTCTTTCGTGTATATATATATTTTTGAAGACATGTCAACGCGACTATTTCCGAATATGGAAGAAATTTCTCAGGTAAGAACAAATAAACACATTTGTTTACCTCTTACTAACGTTATCATTCCTACTATAGGGGGAGTTGTTGTTGATTCACATAACGAGCAGACTTTAGATTTCTATTTGTCAATATAAACTTAATGTTAGCGTCACTTTGTATATTTTCCAGCCGGCTACATTTTATTTTGTGTATGAATTTTAAGACCACACACGCAAAAGGTTCCTCACATGTTCTTTAAATGGTAGCTTTCTAAAAAATCTGAAATCTCTACTAAAGTCAACATGTCTGTAAACATCTCTGCTGTTTATTGTCTGAGAGAGAGAGAAAGAAAGAGAGAGAGAGAGACAGAGAAAGGAGAGAGATAAAAAAGAGTGATAGAGATAGAGAGACACAGAGAAACGAGAGAGAGACAGATAGAAAGGAAAGAGAGAGAGAAAGAAAGAAATAGAGATAGAGAGACACAGAGAGAAAGTAAAGAGAGAGACAGAGAGAAAGGAGAGAGACACAAAGAGTAAGGAAAGAGAGAGAAAGGAGAGAGAGCAAGAGAGAGAGAGACACACAAAGAGAAAGGAAAGAGAGACAGACAGAGAGAAAGGAGAGAGAGAGAGAGAGAAAGAAAGAGAGATAGATAGAGAGACACACAGAGAGAAAGAGATGAGAGAGAGAGAGAGAGAGAGAGAGAGAGAGAGAGAGAGAGAAAAAGAAATGGGAGGGGTATGGTGTGAATCACTGTTTTACACATTGGGAATAGTTTGCTTCCTGAAGCACAAAGGGCTTTTTTTTTCAAGCTGTTTTCTTACCTAAACATCCGGAAAGTCCTATTTAAGCTTATGCCAATACTTATATTAGGTATTCTTCTTCTCAGGGAACTCAGGTGGACACTCAAAGACCATATATGGCAAGGAAAAGGCACGACAGTGAGCAGTCATTATGCAGCGTACCAGAGTCCAATGATCTGGAGGCGGCAGAAGCCCTTGTCTGCATGAGTTCATGGTTTCAGTCAACCCAAAGACCCAGCAGCTTGAAACCTCGTCCTCTGACCCCGGCCTCTGATTCCTGTGACTCCCTCCTGCACCCTGAACCCCCAGAGACCCCTGGAGACTTTGTTTCACTCTCCACTTTGGTAAGGAAACTCAACAGACACAGTTAGTTATAAGCATTTATGAGCCTTGTTAAAAATAGTTAACTTTCCCACCAGAGGTGAGAGAATAACACATGGACCCCTGATATGTCAAGTAGGGATCTTTACAGTGCTGATTTGTTTGCTTAAACTCCGTGAGATAGTTTTATGGTAGCCTAGACATGTGGCATGCTTTAGATAAGTTGGATGGACTTCAGCCTGAGTAACTAATTAATTACTTGGCTGATTCAAGATAAAACATGTGCACTAAAAATATTTTTTGTTAGAAAGCAGTGTACCAGGGTTTCATGCGTGTTCATTTTGAAGACCTTGTCGCTTGTAACATGTAGATAATATATTGCATCTTTCCCTTTCCACAGTGTATGACGCCGCCACACAGCCCCAGTTTTGTTGAGACCACTGCTCACACCCCAGTGGCCACGTCATCCTGCCCTCTGAAAAAAACTTGCACCAGTGTTGTCAGTCCCAGTCACCAGCAACCTTCTGTGACCTCTTGTGCTGAGATGTCACCTCCCATGTGGTTTCCTCCAAATGAGAAACCTTCCTCCCAACCAGGCAGAGCCATGGCTACTAGCGTAATCCGGCATACAGCTGACAGTTCAGTTTACCAGAACATTCCATACGCTATCCAACGTCATCAGTCAGCCACCACAAACATTCAGCCACCAAAACAGCCAACACAGTCAGAGTTTCCCTTATCAGCCTCTTCGCCATGCCAGTCCCATACATCCAGCACCTCATCAGAAACGTCTCAGAACAGCAGCAACCGATCCTCTAGTGACAAGTTCCCTTTCAAATACACTTCCAGTTCACCACTTCCCACGGCCACTCCACCCATTATATGCCAGATGTTCCCAGTGGCTCAACCAGGACTTATATCAACAGCGTTTATCCAGAGTCCAAAGTCTTTCCTGCCACAGCCAATTTTTGTTGGTTCGTCAGTTCCACAAGGTACTGTGATGCTGGTGATGCCTCAAGCATCGGTGGCTCAGACACCACAATGCCCACAGCAGGCCGTTGTGACCGTGGGCAACACTAAACTGCTGCCTCTGGCACCAGCACCAATATACCTACCCTCAGGGCAGAGTTGTGCCACGCAATCAGAGTTCTCCCGTAGGCGCAACTATGTCTGCAGCTTCCCTGGCTGCAGGAAGACCTATTTCAAGAGCTCTCACCTCAAGGCACACCTTAGAACTCACACAGGTAAGGTGTAATCAGGTCTTCTGGTTTACTCAAGTATCCTTTTTGTTTATATAGGGGTCAAAAAGCATGTAGCCTTTCATATCATATCATATTTTTTGTCTGTGCCTGCAGGTGAGAAGCCATTCAGCTGTAACTGGGAGGGCTGTGACAAAAAATTTGCACGTTCTGATGAACTCTCTCGTCACCGGCGAACACACACCGGTGAGAAAAAATTTGTCTGTCCTGTTTGCGACAGACGCTTCATGCGCAGTGACCACCTTACTAAACACGCTCGCCGTCACATGACCACCAAGAAGATCCCCTCCTGGCAAACAGAGGTTCGAAATCTCAACAAGATAACGACAGCCAAGGCTCTACCAATCAGCATGTTGTTACCGGCCTCAAATTAAATCCGATTGGAGCAAGTCATACAGAGACTCTTTTTTGAAACTATAAAGCTGCTAATTCTCATGGATAAACATAGACATGCACTGGACTCTCTCTTTGTTTTCTGTTCTGCTCTTTTTGTACACTTTGTAATGAACACAATGTTTTGTTTACTCACTTGTTATAATCATTCATGCACTCTTTTTTGCCAAAGTCTTTGTACGATGTTTGTCTTAATTAAATGTTTATGTATATATACAATTGTATTCTGTTGGAAATAAATAGCCAATTCCTTAAATCTTAAATACAGGAAAATTATGAAAACTCATGGATCTTCTTATGGATAATTATCTGAACTGTGCTAATGATATTATTTTCATTATTTAATACTCATTTTCAGTAAACAGTGATAAATTACCATTCTCCTTTTGTGGTTATTTATCTGAGTATTGTGCTGGCAGTCAAACAAATGACAGAGAAACCCAAAGAAAGGGAAAAATACAGTTCTCATTCAAACAGGAAGTAAGCTTAAAAAAGACATTCATAGTGATGACAAGGTGTTGAATGGTTAATCTTTGATGCCCACCCTTCTCTTCAGTCATGTTGTTTCCTGTTCAGTTTTGCTGACACTGATCTGGAGCATTTCCTGCATGCTCTGTGAAGTCTGGCACTGAAGATCTGTTGTATCACATTCAGTACAAATACAGTTTAAAGACTTTGCTCACAGATGGCAAAAAAAAAGAAAACACCACACTGGATTGTATTTAGAGTTACAATCTTACAAAATATTCTAGATTCTAAATGAATTTTTTAAATAGTGGTAAGACAACACAACTCAGACATAAAAAACACATAAATTGGATGGTTAAGACCACAGACAGGAATTATAAGTTTGATCCTATCGATATTGATCAGCTTTTGAACTGTAGGAATAAAAATATTAAATGTCAATAGAAATTATGTTAATTTCACTTCATTATAGCTGGAAATTAGTACGTTGGAAAAAAAAGGTTTTACAACCCCGTAAAGCTTTTTCTCCTGAAACATATGTTCATTTTCCTTTATTAATCTTATAAACCACACAGAGTGTAAACAGTAAAACATGTTGCATTTTCTCAAAATTTCTCTGTGCAAAAAAAGTCTCTGTAGATGCCATGTATTCTTATCCCAAATCTAATAAAAATATTATTTTGAATATATGTTGAGAATATATTTTACTTTAGATTTTTAAAATTTAGAGTTTTAAAATTGCATGAAGAAATTTTCATAACAGTGCATAGTATCTATAATATAATCTAGATTATAACATTATAAAGGGATTTCCAGAAAACGTTTCAGTAAATGAATGCAAATTTGTATACAGATATATGCATGTTTAATGAGACAATCCTTTATTTGCATATATAATAAACTTTTAAAGAAATGATTTCAACTGGTTTAAATGTGTTGTGATATCTGTTTTAATAAATAAAAGAAAGCTAATAAAAATATAATTATAATTAGAATAAATAAATTAAAATATCTAAAATATTTTTATTATTAAATATTGTTCTAATTTAAATAATAATTAATAATAATTAATCAATAAGTATAATATGTAATATTAATAGTTTATTATTAAATATTATTGGTATTGTATTAAATAATTGTAATAATAAAATATTATTAGTAAATATTATTTACTAATAATATTTCCTATTAATATTTAATATCAATAGCTTATTATTAAATATTATTAGTCAATTACATTTACTAATAATATTTTATTATTCTTGAATATTGTTATTAAATAATATTTAATCATAATATTTAATAACAAAATAGTATTATTAAATATTATTATAATTAGGTATAAATAAAATTATAATCCTATGTAGTGTCAACAGACTTTTCTTCCATGTCTTTGGTAAACGAAAACAGGCAAATCCCTGACACACCCAGTAACGCTGTTATTTGTGGGCCAATTAAATTCCAGGGTTTACTGTTGCGCTAAGAGGCGCGACCAATCAGATTTTAAAAACGACACCCGCCCCCGCTTTAAATTCAGGAACAGCGACCCACTGTGGACAAAACCGTCCTGTGCTTTTAAGAATAATGTAAGAATTTGAAAAGTATAGAAAACATTTTATTACATTATGTATTGTATTGTCGAAAAATAATATAATATAATATAATATAATATAAATATAATATAATATAATATAATATAATATAATATAATATAATATAATATAATATAATATAGGGGGCACGGTGGCTTAGTGGGTAGCACGTTTGCATCACACCTCCAGGGTTGGGAGTTCGATTCCCGCCTCCGCCTTGTGTGTGTGGAGTTTGCATGTTCTCCCTGTGCCTCGGGGGTTTCCTCCGGGTACTCCGGTTTCCTCCCCCAGTCCAAAGACATGCATGGTAGGTTGATTGGCATCTATGGAAAATTGTCCGTAGTGAGTGTGTGTGAATGGGAGTGTGTGTGTGCCCTGTGATGGGTTGGCACTCCGTCCAGGGTGTATCCTGCCTGATGCCCGATGATGCCTGGGATAGGCACAGGCTACCCGTGACCCGAGAAGTTCGGATAAGCGGTAGAAAATGAATGAATGATAATATAATTTGGAAAATATTAAATAAAATCTGTACATATAAAAATTCTCTTTGGCCAGCTCATTGAGGGCTAATGAAGTTGAGAAACAAAATCATTCTGAACAAAGCAGTAAAATATTTTTTTTTACACTTTAACTGTTACTGTCACAATCAGAAGATCAAATCATTTAAAAAGAAAGAAAGTTATACTGTATGTTGCATTCTTAATCTACAGGCCTGGTCTAAGTGCCTGTGTGTGAGAGTATGTGTGTAAGTAAAACAGTGCTTTTATGCATTTATGCAAGTAATTGATTAAGTAATTAATCAATCAATAAATTAATAAATCAATTGATTGATTGATTGATTGATTGATTGATTGATTGATTGACTAATTAATTAATCAATTAATTATTTGTAATTTTGTATTAATTACATTTTAAACACTAAATTTTCTGTCTTACAATAATAAACTGAATAGTCAAGATACATGTTTAGGGAACCCAACAAAAATGAAGGGAAAGAAAGCTAAAATGAAATGGCTAATTTGATCTAAAATGGCCTTGGCAACAAAGAAATTGTTAGAAAGAAAGAAAGAAAGAAAGAAAGAAAGAAAGAAAGAAAGAAAGAAAGAAAGAAAGAAAGAAAGAAAGAAAGAAAGAAAGAAAGGTTAAAAAGAAAGAAAGGAAGGAAAGAAAGAAAGAAAGAAAGAAAGAAAGAAAGAAAGAAAGAAAGAAAGAAAAAGGAAAAGAAGGAAAAAAGAAAGAAAGAAAGAAAGAAAGAAAGAAAAAGGAAAAGAAGGAAAAAAGAAAGGAAGAAAGAAAGAAAGAAAGAAAGAAAGAAAGAAAGAAAGAAAGAAAGAAAGAAAGAAAGAAAGAAAGAAAGAAAAAAAGAAAAAGTAAAAAAGAAAGAAGGAATTTTGTTAACATAAGCTAGTATTCAGTAGAGATAAGTCTTCTTGTAGGATTTCCATCCCAAATCGTGTTAAAATACATTCCATACTGAGGGGTGAAGAGCAACACAAACTTAAACATACATCCCTACACATTTTTCCCGTTTTTTCTTTTGTTGTTGTTTTTTTTAACCACAAAAATTCTAAATCCTTCCTTCTGTGTGTAACGTAAAAACACAAAAATATTTAATCTGATTTATGTCTTTGAATCCAAATGAAATATAAGCACTATGCAAAACCACCCGATACAAATAAAATAAGTACAAAACAGCATTTTGGCAAACATAGAATGTAAATTTAAATGCAGGGTTTATAGACTGCAAGAGTTATGTAATATAGGCATCTGTATTTTGTATTAATATTTTGCATCCAAGATAAACTGCATTGTAATCATACTAGCCAAACTCTCTTTCTATTGCACTCATCAAGTCTTCTTCTGTAGCATCGTACGCCACAGGCAAAGCCAGGAACATGTCATCACAAATGCCAGGAACACTGTAGAGGAAGAAACAGACAGACTCTCAGAGGATATTTCAGTAGAGAATAGTTCAGATCATGTAAAAGAAGACAGGATGTATTTACATTTAGGCCAAAACATTTAGGCAGAACACCCTTATTCAGAGTAATGTACATTTACCACATTTCTACAACTGAGGGTTAAGACCCAGTGGATGCAGCTTAGTGGTCAAACTCACAACGTTCCTTAAGGTCATTCATGGAGATGGATGGATCCCCAGTCTGGCTGCTAGAATAAATGTTAATAAAGCTCCACCAGACCAAATCACCAAGTAAAGCTTGCAGGTTCTGAGCATCCTTTATATTTTATAAAAACCTTTAATCTTTTCCGAAAGGTGGTATTGTATATCAGCAAATTAGGTAAATCAAGCATGGTCTGACCATGTCAAAACTGAGGCATCATAATCCAAAGAGCAGGCTGTTGTCAAAGGTAATGTGTGTATTTGTGTGTGTGTGTGTGTGTGTGTGTGTGTGTGTGTGTGTGTGTGTGTGTGTGTGTGTGTGTGTGTGTGTGTGTGTGTGTGTGTGTGTGAGACAGATCAATAATTTAAGGGAATGTAAGCTACTTACTGTGGTGTCTTTGTGTACAATGGATCTGCTCGCTGTGCTTTCACTGCAGTCTGTAGAGAAAACGTTACACAAATATATACAAATGTTTATACTGCTTTAAACATTTAACTAGTAAAGAGTGCAGAAAACTGATGTCTGAGAATTAATGGCTCATAGTAAATGTAGACACTCTGGGCTAGAATTTGAGGTTTTTTATATGTATTCCTTTTTTTTTTTTTTTTACCTAGAATACTAGATTTAAATACAGTGTTTACTACTTAAAAAAACTGTAGTTGTGCCATCCACTTTTTTATTTTTTAAATGTGTTAATGAGGAGATGTGTAAATTATTTGCCCAGCATGGGGCTCCCACCCCCTCCCCTTTCCCTCAGTGTCCTGACTAATCTCATAACAGGCTATTTGTTTTTGGGTAACACAATTATTAGTTTATACTGATTGAAAACTTCTGATGTCAAGTTCCTTCCTGTCGACAGAAAGGAATCAAGTTAGAAAGAGTTTAAGGAATACTACTCCAGTATTGTTTTAATATTTTCTAAATTCATTCCAGGATACCTGAATTTGCAACAGACAAGTATTTCAAATTCTGTTGACCGAATGCTTATAATGGATGTTCAAGGGCAGATGTAGGAGCAGGCGTTCTTTCTACAGCAAAGATCAGGGGTGTCCGATCTTATCAGGAAAGAAATGGTCTGGGTGCAGCTTTTCATTTTGACTCAGCAAAAGCCACAACTAAGTCTAGTGAAAGCCAAGATCATCTCATTAAGCAGGTGAAATCAGGTGTGACTCCTACTTGAAATGAAAACCTGCATCTTCACAGGACTGAAGATGCCCCAGACTGGATACCCCAGGCATAAATACTACGCACTCTCAGAAACATGGAAATTCATGCTTACACCTTTTCTATCTTCAGTGTGTATGTTAAAGATACACAACCTAGAAAACTTTGTTATTATTCTAAACTGTAATTACAATCCAAAGGAACATTATATCTAAACTTCCAGCCAAAAGGCACATATTAAAGCCAACAAAATTAAGTGCCTTTTATTTAATTAATTCTCATCCTTGAAAATTGCACATATACATCTTTTGGGAACTTTAGGGAAATTAGAATTCTTTCATCTTTCAACAACCGCTGTGACTTTCAAGTTGCAAGTTTCACCTTCAAGGGTTACAGACAACGCAAAGTATCCCTGTCTCTGCTTTCCATGTCCCCAAAGTATCCCTGTCTCTGCTTTCTCTGTCCCCAAAGTATCCCTGTCTCTGCTTTCCATGTCCCCAAAGTATCCCTGTCTCTGCTTTCTCTGTTCCCAAAGTATCCCTGTCTCTGCTTTCCCTGTTCCCAAAGTATCCCTGTCTCTGCTTTCCCTGTCCCCAAAGTATCCCTGTCTCTGCTTTCCCTGTCCCCAAAGTATCCCTGTCTCTGCTTTCCCTGTCCCCAAAGTATCCCTGTCTCTGCTTTCCCTGTTCACAAAGTATCACTGTCTCTGCTTTCCCTGTTCACAAAGTATCCCTGTCTCTGATTTCCATGTCCCCAAAGTATCCCTGTCTCTGCTTTCCATGTCCCCAAAGTATCCCTGTCTCTGCTTTCCCTGTTCACAAAGTATCCCTGTCTCTGCTTTCCATGTCCCCGAAGTATCCCTGTCTCTGCTTTCCCTGTTCACAAAGTATCCCTGTCTCTCCTTTCCCTGTTCACAAAGTATCCCTGTCTCTGCTTTCCCTGTTCACAAAGTATCCCTGTCTCTGCTTTCCCTGTCCCCAAAGTATCCCTGTCTCTGCTTTCCCTGTCCCCAAAGTATCCCTGTCTCTGCTTTCCCTGTTCACAAAGTATCCCTGTCTCTGCTTTCCCTGTTCACAAAGTATCCCTGTCTCTGCTTTCCCTGTTCACAAAGTATCACTGTTTTCCACTTTTTCATGAATATTTACAATGCTGTTTGTCCTTCTAAGACGGAGTCTCTAGCTTCCTGTCTAGCTATTTGCTTTAAGTACAGTAAGTTAACAGTAAATTGTGAAATACATCTATTTATCAATTTATCTTATTTTATATATTTGTTTTAGTGCAACATTATATAAACAAATAAATAAAAGTTTACGACGTACCTGTTTCTGGGGTTTGCTTAGTTTATTGAATGCACAGGTATCCCATTTGTCTTCAAATGTGCCAGGCTTGAGTAGATCAGTGGGAACAATATTATCAACAGTGTGTGTGCTCTCGGTGTCTGTGTCATGTTGATGTCTTTGGTCGTAACAGAAGGTGTAGTTTTCACACAAGTACAATGGACTTTTCTGGAAAGCTCTCTTCTTCCTGTCCACATCCTCCGCCAGGTTGCTATCATCCACTGAAAACTGTGTGACTTGGTTATTGCTTAAACGATCCTTATGAGTGTTTTTCCGAAAAACACTAACACTGGAAGTTTGACATTTGAGTGTTTGAGATCTTGGCTCTCCCTCGGACGCAGGTGTCACTTTTTTCCCTCTGCTCCCAGAGATCCCCATCACCGCATCTACTGTAACAGTTAAACCACAGAGTATAGCATTGCTGTCATCCTTTAGTCTGGCCACCAACACGGACAGTTACACTTTAACCGCTCCATACGGATTCATATTCAGTACAGGATTCAAGAGAATTGTCACATAGCTGAACGCAGACTTACACCGAAGTTGTTAAGATATTCAAACAACAAACATCCAAGAAAATGTGCACATATGATGTACACTCAGAAACGACTTTTCTTTTCTAGCCTCCCCACTCAGCCATCTGGATGCGTGCTTGTGATTAGGATCCGTGTGTGTGTGTGTGTGGGGGGGGGGGGGGGGGTGTGTGTGGGTGGGTGTGCGTGTGAGCAGCTGTGCACAACATTATAGTTACACAACACTAGAACTCAGACAACGCAATGAAGAAAAAAGAAAACTTTGCAGTGTTTTCCCATAACGTTCTGTGAAAATATTTTCACTCTATTAAAACACCAAAAATAACCAAATCTAAAATATTAAACTGCAGCTTCTATTTGCATAGTACAAACTCTTTGAGTTAAGGGACTTTTGCAGTATTAAGCACGTTAGCAAACGTGTGCCAGCTTTTTCCCTCTCACTTGCTATCTGCAGAACCAAATCCCTTCTGGATCAAGACTCCAAACCTTGTATCCAATGTTTAAACTTTGAAGTGAGTTTAGTCCTCTTGAATTAATGCAATCTGTAAAATGAATGTATACATTATGAACATTTGTAAACTGGCACTTTCATACTGTTCTAATAAAAAATAAAACACACCAGGACACGTTATTGGCCAGTAATCAACGTTATTTAAAATTACATTACTACATTCTTGGTTTTACACCACAATATGTAATTAAACAGATACACATCATACTTTCTATCTGCTTATAGTTAAGCTTAATAGTGTGAAAGAAGTTAGATAGGATTATCATCCTGGAGAACCTGGAACACTGGGTGCGGTCCATTGCAGGACATCACACACATATATAATTAAACTGATTAACATATATAGGGAATTTCAGCATAGCCAGTCTGCCTATCTGCTTGTTTCTACACAGTGGGAGGAAACCCATGCAAACAGAGTTACTATGTGAAACAGCACAGACAGTAACTCAAGGCAAGATCGACACAGGGACCCTGGTATCATATTCTTAATCTCTTATATTATATAACCTTCTTTGAATGATTGCTGTAATGAAATATTAATCAACACATTCTGATAAGAACTGAGAACTCGACAGCACTGTGGTATAAAGTGGTTTATTATTACAGTGCAATTAAACAACATTATTAGCTGAGCAGATAAATACATAAATGAATTGGTTCACAGAACATGAGACATACATATTAATTGAATCTCCATTTTTAGTGTCATTGACAATAAACCCTGTATCTAATACTGTTGACAAGAACAACATTGTAGTTTTTATTCAAAAAGCATAATCGCAAGCTTTACTAGATCTCATTCCAGTCACTAGTTACACATACAGCTATCTGCTGCAAGCACTGCATAGCAGTATTTAAATACATGTTTATACTTATCAGTTAATCTCACAGCATTACTTTAAACTAAGATGCTGATTCTAGACATTCATATATTATTACTTCAAACTATCTTGAGTTCAGCCATATACTGTTGCATCACTACACAAGTGATTTAAACCCTGTATGTTTTTTACCCTGTTTTTGAGGCTATGGTGTGATACACCCTGCTCACTGTATGACACAGCGCTCGTAGGACTGTTCCTCACTGGTGCTGTTGTTGAAGGTTTGTGCTTTATTCTTGCCTTCCCCTGGTGCTGCTGAGCCATGCATTATAACATGCTGAAGTATGTCTTTACTCTCACTAGAGGGCAGGTTGTAAAAGAAATATTGAGGGGTCATCTGGATGAACCTGGTCAAGAAACAAGGACAGTCAGAAAAAAACTTAGTAATGATGAGATAATGTTATCTACAGTATATAAGATAATTGCTTGACGATGCAACTCCCTGAAAACTGTTCTTTCTTCACTATGTCAACACATTTTTCTCTAGATTTTACTTTGGTTCATCCTGTAACGGTTTTCCTACACATGTTCGAAGGAGTTCTCACACGCACACGCTCACACAGAACACTTAGAGATGCCAGTCGAACTACCACACATGTCTCTGGGCCAGGAAACTGGTAGCCAGAGGAAACCCCAAGAGCATGAAGAGAATATGCAAATTGTGCACATATACAGGGTAGAGGCAGGAAATTACTGACATTTGCAAAACTGACATTACTGACAGCAGCACTATTCACTGTCTCCCAGATGATGATGGGTTTGAGTCTGGTTCTGCTCAAGGTTTCTTCCTCACATCATCTCAGGGAGATTTGCTTGCCACCCTTACCTCTGGCTTGCTCATTACTCACTCACTCACTTTCTACCGCTTATCCGAACTTCTCGGGTCACAGGGAGCCTGTGCCTATCTCAGGCGTCATCGGGCATCGAGGCAGGATACACCCTGGACAGAGTGCCAACCCATCACAGGGCACACACACTCTCATTCACTCAAACATTCACACACTACGGACAATTTTCCAGAGATGCCAATCAACCTAATCAATGTATGTCTTTGGACTGGGGGAGGAAACCGGAGTACCCGGAGGAAACCCTGAGGCAGGGGGAGAACATGCAAACTCCACACACACAAGGCGGAGGCGGGAATCGAACCCCGACCCTGGAGGTGTGAGGCGAACGTGCTAATCACTTATATCGTATCGTATCGTATCATATCATATCATATCATATCATATCATATCATATTATATTATATTATTTTTTTCGACAATACAATACATAATGTAATAAAATGTTTTTCTATACTTTTCAAATTCTTACATTATTCTTAAAAGCACAGGACGGTTTTGTCCACAGTGGGTCGCTGTTCCTGAATTTAAAGCGGGGGCGGGTGTCGTTTTTAAAATCTGATTGGTCGCGCCTCTTAGCGCAACAGTAAACCCTGGAATTTAATTGGCCCACAAATAACAGCGTTACTGGGTGTGTCAGGGATTTGCCTGTTTTCGTTTACCAAAGACATGGAAGAAAAGTCTGTTGACACTACATAGGATTATAATTTTATTGCACAAAAGTCAGTACACACTTAAAAACATTTAAATCACTATTTTAGTATTAATGTAAGGAAATGAAAGTTTTGAGAAGACTCTGCACATGTACTCTTGGACCACTAGTATTTAAAGAACTAGACACTAAAACATACCCTGTTTTCATTTTGATGAAATTTCCTTTTTACTTCATTTCCTTTACCTCCTTTTACCTTATATACAATTTATACACTACACTTCAACTGTATAAAAAGGAGACTTTTTCTTTTCATTCATAGCTGTTGCAGTGGGGTTAGGAAAAGTGTGTTATGTACGTTAAGAGTTTCTCTAATGTTTTGAATACAGTAAGAAATGAAACATCATTTCAGTTGTCAATGTCACAATGCTATGAAAACTGCAAAAAAAAATGGCTATAAGGAGCAAATCTGATTGTTGCACGAACTACGTTGCAAGTACTGGCTTGGAATAAAGTGAGTAAAGGTCTTAAAGGTTTGGAAAATGAAAGAGTTTATTGACACAACAGCAATCGCCACATGTATAAATGCTGACTATTTTACTAATATCTGTTCTATTAAACAAAAAAACAGGATTAAAGCTTTAGAAGCTGCACTTACTCGTCTGCTGAAATCTGGGTCACGGTTCTGATGCAGTTATTCTCAGACAGCGTATGCTTGTGATATACAACCCACTCAGGAAGTTTTGGCTTGGATGACTCGATTCCATAGACAGAGAGAGGATAAATCTCAGCGACATGCTTGTGAGTAAGTATGAAGTAATTCCCTGTCCCACTGATGTCCCTGGCCACCTGAGATATCAGAGAGCAAGTACAAAACATAATGCTTTAAATGTGGTTAGGTTACATTAGGTTACTGGTTTATTTGGAAAGTAAAGTTCAGCATCAAAAACAAGCATGCAGCTAAATTCAAAGCAAATTATTCAAAAAAAATCATTAAAACATATTAAAAATGTATTAATAACTAAATGAAAACAAAAATTATTGCAGCCGAAATGAATTCAATGAAATGAGGGGTGAATTAATTTATGTTTTCTGAGTAACAGTTGTGACTAAGTATACGTATCTTGTACTAATATGTACTAATATTAATATACTCATTTTATTATTTAAGTAGATTAACATCCACAGTGACATCAACTGTGACATCAACTGTGACATCTGAGAACGACCCAGACTTCCCCCAGCTCCAAGCAGAACCGAACAGAACTCACCTTCTAGCCTGTTATAACCTGTTTATCTAAACAAACAACTGTCTGCCTTATTATTATTATTATTATTATTATTATTATTATTATTATTATTATATTAATGGCTGTACCTGCATGAAGAAGCCAGATAGCAGAGCCTTTTTGATGTTCATGACGTTTGTCTTGGAGCCAAAGGCTGGAGAAGACACTGGCAGCTCTAACCGTTTCAGAATCTCAGTGAGCTCTGTTCGAACTGCATCAGCCATCTGAAGAGCACTTAAACTCAGGAAATGCTCATTACACCAGCGCTCTGTGCCGCGATCTAGGGGACGAATCAAACTCCAAAAGTGAACTCATGAGGCTGCTTACATGTTTAACAAAGACAAAAGTTACAATCGATGATGTGGTGATTTTTATTTA
Organism: Tachysurus fulvidraco; assembly: GCF_022655615.1. Taxonomy (NCBI): domain Eukaryota; kingdom Metazoa; phylum Chordata; class Actinopteri; order Siluriformes; family Bagridae; genus Tachysurus; species Tachysurus fulvidraco. The sequence continues at coordinate 8,025,786 of NC_062529.1, forward strand.
ACATTTATGAGGAGTCTTGAGTGTCAGCACTTCATAACAGTCAGGATGCTTTGCAATATTCCTTAGAATGGGAAAGGGTTCAGAACAGAGGAGTTTATACTTTTTGCTTTCTCTCTAAAATGACAAGGTACATTTCTGATCGAATGGCAGCAAACTATGGGATATTTGTTCCATGATTACATGGTATAAGATTTAATTGTCTAAGTCCGATTCAAAGTGTGTTTTGGCTTATTCATGATCCCAGGATGTAAATCAATGGCCTTACTTTACTCATTAATGAATCCAGAAATCCACACCTCCTAGTATTTAGGTATTAGTATTAGGTCAACTAAGACTGCACCCATACTGTGGAAGACTGACCACCCCTGGACTAAGCGATTACAGGAAATTACTTAATTTGTTCATTATATAAAGTCTTGTAAATTTTAGTTATGTCAAGATTGTGACCTAGAACACAGTGCTACTTGTGCTTCTACTAGCTGATATAGTCTGTAGGTTTGAATACATATTGGCATTTTGCTGTTCTGATCCATGACTTACACGAGCTATGCTGGCTCTGTTTGTAGGCATTGTACAGATTGATGAGGGTGAAGTGGTCTCCTTCAGTGTGATAGAAACTCTGATGGCACTTGAAAGCCTGCTGTTTGAACTCCACAGTAGGGACCAAGAAACAGCTTGGAGCTGAGAGATACACAAAGAGAAAGATAAAAGATACAGAATGGCGTTTATTAAGCACTATCATATCAGATATACATGAATACAGCTCAAAAATTAGCCTTTTGTAACTGAGATGGAAGCATTAGGATGAACGTGTTACACAAGTTAATTGCGGTGGGATGGTGGTGGGGGGTTCAAATATTATATGATGCTTGTGTGTGTGTGTGGGGGGGGGGGGGTTGTGTGTGTGTTTAAAGATATGAAATGATTTTTGTTTATATCACTACAAAATTTTCAGCTTTTAGTTCAGCAAAAAAGATAAAAATATATGACTATTACAATAATAAAGAGTTGTGCTGCATTACAGACAAGGGAATTAAATACATCAGAATATCAGAAAGATTATTTGCAAATTTTTTGTCAATATTAACTCTCCAAGTCTCTAATTTATTTGATCTTACCTTTGTATACGAGCTATTCATAGCTCCAAAGAAATTACATAGATGAATGCATTAAATAAATTACACTCATATGAATGCATTAATGCACTAGCTCTGAACATCACAAAGTCTATGGCCAATGTTCTCACGGTGGAAGGGATCGCATACTCATTCTCCTTAACACTCACAGTGTCAATCACAGGAGTCTGTGAGCTCAAGTATACAGAATAGGACAGATAAAGCATTCTTCTGAGTATGTTATGCTGCCCTGTGACGCAGTTGTGTATCGGCTCATATGGCATAGGAGTTCAGTTAGCATTATAAAATATAGCTTCAGTTCCAAAATGTCAAGTCATTTTAAAACCTTTGATATATGCACACACTGGATTTAAACCAATAACCAATAATAATTTATTCCTATAACACTTGTATTTTGAATTGCTTAATCCATAAGATACCTTAACCATTTCTTGTTATGTGACCAAAGCTTATTGTGTTGCAGAATAGCTGTTTATTTTGAACATCATTAATAATAATGAATTCATTGATTTTTGGAATGTTTCAGAAAGTAAAGCATTAATATAAATGAAGAAAAACATACATGTTATTTAATAACTAAAAAAATTGTTAGCATTGACAAATGGGGAATAAAAACTTTCAGGGCCACCCAGTCATTGATTATCTCGCTTTTTTAAAATCCATATAAGCTTGGCATACCAGCAGATGTCTCCTTCCCGTGACTTCTACGCACTTATTTATACCGATTGTCTTGCATCTGTATTTTTTTGTTTTTGCTGAGTCCTTGTCTCGTTTGTTGTGTTTATGGTCCTGTTTTCCTGTTTTTTGTGTTCCCATGTATTGTTGTTTCTGTTTCTAGCCATTTAGTTTTTCCCCTTCTATATTATCCCTACATTTGGGTATTTTTGTCCTTGAAGACACTCTCGGTTCCCTGACATAGATAAGCTCTCAGCAATTGTGAAGTCTTGCCAAATTCTGAGAACTAGTCTTTGGATTTGCTCTTTTGACTGGACTGTTTTTGAACTTTTGTGCCCCATTTGGATGCTCATTTTGTATTAAGTATTGGATTTTTATTAATAACAAGACAAAATCACATAGAATCTCATATCCTGTTCGTTACAGAGACAAAAGACTGACAAAATATGACAAGCATCTGTTTTATGCTATGATATAAATGCTTTACAATAATACAAAGGATTTACTGTATGTTGTCTAATGAAACCCAGTGACAATAAGAAATAATAAACAGGTAGTGGAAATAAGTAAGGGATGTAGTCATTGGGCCTCATTTCACAGATTAAAAAAAGAGGAAATTACCTGTTAGCATGGCAGCAATGGTGAGCACCTCACTCACGCAGTCAAATTCACAGGAAGCTAGAAGAGTCTTAGCCATCTGGGGCTCCAGAGGAATTTCAGACATTATTATTCCAATCTCTGACAGATTGCCATCGTTATCCAGAGCCGCTAAGTAGTCCAGCTCTTCTAAAGCCTGCATGAGGCCCTCAGGGTCTGCAAGTGGATCAAATATGTTCTATAAGCAATTCTATCCATGTTAGCCTATAATCCTACAAAATCCTTAAACAGTGGCACAACTTCTTTATGGAAAAGTATTCCGTGAACAAATCTTTTGCATGGTGTCTGACAATGAGAATGAAAGAGACCTCATATTAGATACAGTACAATGACTGCAGTTTTCATACAATGTGTTAAATTGAATCTCAACACCTCCTAGGCTTGCAGTCCATCGTAACTGCATACTTTTTGAACAGACTTTCTCCTGTCTCTTTTTTACTAATGATGTGCACGTGGATGTTCAGCTCCAGGCATACAGAAGTGGGTCATCTTTTAAACAAAGAGGGCAGTGAGAGCGTTCATGGTTCAGCTAGACATCCAGTAATATGGCCGGTGGCCTCTGTGCTTGACCTGTGGGCCAAGAGGAACCTGGCTGACCCTAGCTAGCACATGCAGAGGAAAGAAATCAGCTTATTCTTGTTAAACTCTGACAGAAGCAGATTTTTCTCAGTGAATAAACACCATACGTCCTAACAAAGTATCCTCTGCACTAATAAATATCAGGCTAAGACATACATACATTTTCTGACAAACATAAAAAACGTACCTCAGTAGACAGGATAGCTCTGTGCTAACATAATCAATAAAGCATGGATGTTTAGAACTGATAATATAGTGTATATATATAGATTTCCACGCAATTTCCACGTATCTCTCTCTTATGTGTTTACTCAATAGAAGTGTCACAAAATTAACATAAATACAGGCCAGTACATATATTTACTGTTAATATACTGTTAATATACAGGTCAGCAACAGGTCATAATAATAAATACCACAGATGATGGAAACTTTGTAGAAAGAATATACTTGATCTATGGCTGCATCATGGGATTTGCAGATATGGCATGTTTGTAAGTGTGTATGGCTGAGAGTGTGTCTCACCTGGTCTATCGATGAAATCACAGTGACCCAACCCAGCGATTTCCATCCTCTTAAGGAAAAGCACAGTGGAAGTGATGTCAGACTCCAGGATGTGAGGCACATTCTCAGTTGGAAGTGGCGTATTCTCCAGGTACAAACGGAAACACTTCCCTACAAGTTGCACCGCTCATATTAAACAGGAATGAGAATAAACTGTTGAATAAATTTGTTTTATTCACTTACTTACCTGTTGGACCAATCAGCTGTTTGCGGCATTCGGCTTGGCTTTTGCTAATTGGTTGAATAACAGTAGAACTAGCTCTGATTCTAGGGTTATAGACCTGTGAAAGAATCAATCAAATATCAATCCAATCAATATGCAGTCAACAATTTAACTGTGAAATTAGCACATACATATCTTTTTTGTACTCCAGCATCAATGATGAAGCAAATGGAATACATGGCCCAGAATAGATCTTCAGTTGGACCGCAAGTGAGGTAGACTCTCCTGCACCTGCACTCCTCCTCTGTAAGCACAGGCAGATTGTCCTTCTGCTCTGGACAGACCGACAAGGGCATGAGCTCCCCTTGTGAAGAAGCTACCCTGGCCCCTTCCCGCTTCAAGATGGCATGAGCACATTCAATCTCCTTCAAGAAAGAGAAAGAATGATTATGTAAGGAGACACTGATATATTAAAATATTACCATTTGCACTTGTACTCATTTGAATAGATGCCAAGAAACCTAGAAAAGCAAATATATAAAACACATTCTTCTCAACTCGTTTTTGTTTTGCAGATTCTACTCAGGATAAATAAGAGACTCATAAGACATCAGACAGTTGATGAGTGCACACAGTAGTAAAAATTAAGCGTATGGAAACCTTTTAACTGGTTCAGTTGTATAAAAAGGTATTACTGTGTCTTGTGGACTATTCGTTAACGTCAGTTATAGGAAATAACTTATTCAGTGCAGTACTACATAAAAAAATCTTTTTATTTTTGAAGCTTCTTAACATTTTGCAGATAAGGCAAGGCTTATTATTTATCCAATTGTAGACACACAAGCTTTTTTAATCACTACTGGGTCTACTAAATAAATTTCATAAGTAAATAAATATCATCTTACTTGCTCAGTAGCCAAAAACACTACAATATCTCCATGCTCTTGAGACTGATGGATTTCCATAACCAACTGTAGAGAGGCGTACAAATAGTCTTTCACACCTTCCCTCCCGGTGCCATACACTATTTCAGTTGGTTGTTCTGCCTCAAGCTGGATCAAGGGCACGTTTCTGTAATGGTGTAGCAGCTTGTCAGAGGACTGAGGTGCAGTAAGGATGACCAGACGGAGCTCAGGCCGTGCCAACAGCACATCTTTGAGCAGGCCGAGCAGGAGGTCTGTGCTGACCGTGCGCTCCTGAACCTGATCGATCAAAACCACACCATACTGCTCCAGCAGAGGGTCTGACATCATCTCACAAAGCAGCATGTCATCAGTACAGTACCTAAAAGGGATTAATTACCAATTTTAACATACAATAAAAACACAGATAATTAGTGACATTGATGTTATGATAGACGCTATGCCGGTGTGTATCCACACTGTGATACAATTTAATTGGTCTTCTTTTCGTTATTTCAGTGCAGATGTATTCAAATTTAACCTATTCTCAAAAGGAGCTTGAGCACATCAACATCAATCTTAGCAAGTCATACACATAAAGACACAATGGAAGTCTTTCATGTGTCTTTACACAAGCCCTAAACTATAACTAACATACAAACAAAAACTAAAATCAGACAAAGTAACAAATGAAAAGTATCTGGCCCACCAAGCACTTGACATGAAAACAAGTCTAATGAAGCAGACCGGGCATTCTCTGATGGTCATTTACTCAGGTAATGACTGAGGTCAGTGTTTTCATTAAGTCTGCTCCTCTCAGCTGTTCAAATCATAGTCATTGTTTGCAAGACTGACTAACAACCACTCTAAAGGCACCGCCGGAGCATATGTATTGTGTGGGGGCATGGCAGCTGTGGAAGGGGACCCCAAAATTAATTCTGTGGGCCTTTTGTTATCTTTTCTTAGCAAGGCAGACGACTATGAAAGGACGTGTGCAGGGGGGGAAGGGGATGCTGATGAATATGTGCAGGGGGAAGTGAACTGAATACAAAAGAAACATCAGCAAAAACATTTTAGGCCAAAAACAAAAAAAACGCATATAGTAAAATAATGTGAAGTACCTAAGCACCGTGTCAGCAGCGCAGCAGTTCTGGAAAGGGATGACGTATCCCACTTCATGGCCGATGTTCACGTCCATTTCATCTGCCACACGGAGGGCGAGATCCACTGTGGTCTGCCTGTGGATCTGAGTGCACACCACCATGCCGTGCCGGTACTGCACAGACAAGCAGAACTCTGCACACCACTGTGGGATCTGCAAAAGGTGGATATAGACACACACGAACTTCTTAGTTTGATTTACTAAATAAGAATCACGTGGTGCATTTCAGTAAAATTAGATTTGACAGTACTGATAGTTTTCTGAGTCCCTGATTTTTTTAGATATCAGCTGATAATTTGCCAGAAAATACTAAAGACTACATGCTCAAGACTGTCATAGATGTAGGCTACAGGTTCATTTTAAGTTAGAGAATATATATATATATATATATATATATATATATATATATATATATATATATATATATATATATAAACATGGAAAGACTTACCTGAGTACTTTGCCCAGTTTTTGCTGTACCACTGATAATCACAAGTTGGTTATTAGTGATATAGTCCATGAACTCACATTTCTCTCCCCAAACTGGAAGAGCTTTTCTCTCCTTTAGCAGTGTATAATACCGTGAGGAAAAAGGAAGACCGTCAAACTGGTTGAACTGAAGAATCTCATTACATCCCCAGTCTTGATTTACAGCTCTGTCTGCAGTTATCTCCATATCCCGCGCCTTTAATTTCTTCAAGCTCCGTTATGGTTTAAAAACCAGCAAAACAGACATAAGAAGGTCAACACTAATTACCAACTATAAAATAACCATGAGTTCTATTTCAACTAATATATTATATATTATATGTATTATAATAACCCGCCGAAAACACGCGCAAACCCTGAAGCTCGCCACCTCAACAGATGTCTGCTGAGACCCGATGAAGCGCACAGACTCGGTCACGTGACCTCTTCACCCTCTTTCTTCTTCTAATAGATCAGAATGGCGACATCAGAAGTTTTAAATCTTTACTGGATATACGACCTTCCTGGATTTCCCAATTATTCCGACTATTATAGCAGTAAATCACGTCTCAAAATACAAAATAGGTAGAATATATACATATAAAATAAATGACACTCTGACACTGTTCTGGGTTCTCCTGTCAGCAATCCTCATGCAACAAAAATGTTTAAATGTCATATTTATTTGTGATTTAGTGGTTGCTTTGAGAATAGATCCATGTTTTGGTGGTGTTTTGAGTAGTCTATAATAATGTCACATTTGCCTGTGGGTCGTTTGGTTAGAAAGCTAGCGAGAATAAAATTAAAATAATTAAATTCTTCTTATTCTTTCATTTCATGTTTGCCCAGTTACAAGTCAACAGTTTTTGTGTTTATATTTTTGTTTTTTGTTTTTTGCTTCATTTCCCACATTGACTCTGCTCACCTGTTTTTATACTTTCCAATTAGCTAGCTACATTATTTGTGCTTCACTTTCTCTTTGTCAAGATTTTTACTGTAGTATTCCTAGTGTTTTATCGGTAGTATCACAGTTTGTTTATTTTATTTTTTTTTTACACCTGGTGAATAACTGTTGAAGTTTTTGTTTAATTTACCGCATTATAAGGTCACTCAAAAACTTTGGCTGCTTTTTTTTTTTTTTTTACACTAAATCATGCTTAGCAAAGTATTTTAATTACATTTGAAAAGTGTAGGCTGCTTTTGTCTAAGTGTTGTGTGTGTGTGTGTGTGTGTGTGTGTGTGTGTGTGTGTGTGTGTGTGTGTGTGTGTGTGTGTGTGTGTGTGTGTGTGTGTGTGAGGCCGTTGAGCCAGTCCTGTCTCTGCTGCCCTCCGAGGTAACTCGAGGTAATCACAGTATTTATTAGTCTGATGTAAAGATGTGAAAATTTTTAGAAGAGAAATGCGGTTGTAGATTTAGAGTTTTATATAATTGTCATTTGCAGGGATTCCCATATCATACCATCTCTGAGGACAATTTTACTGACATTCAGGTAATGGATTATTCGTTGTGGCTTCACAACATTGTGAACACAACACTGCTGCCTGCTAAACATCACCTGTCCTTCTGGTCACCAAACTTTTATTTATTTCCTAAAGCTTATCACAGGGTTGTTTTTACAGTAATGAAAGCAAGAGAAGGTTCGATGTATTATTACGAGACTGTTCTGATAGAAAGCACTTAGTGCAGTGTGTAATTGTGTTCACAATAAATTGTTCTCTCAAGGGAGAATCTGGGAAGGTTACAAAGTTCAGGGAGACGTCAGCCAACGAGCCACTTAAGGATTACATGGTAAATTTATTGCGGTGTCATGAAGCCAATATTGTAGATAGTAACTCTTGGAATTTTGTTTGTTATACATTTATGTGTCTGTAGTTTTAATTTGTGTTTGTTTTTATTTTTGTAATTTAACATCACACCTTCAAAAAGGTGGTCTGCACGTACCTGCATATGGCTGAAGGTGGGAGCAGGAGCATGTTCACTCCCCCCACAGTGACTCAGAGAGACATCAGGACTATGAGGTAATTCTAAGTTTCAGACCTGATGTGTATGTACATTTGCTGATTTTGCTCTGAATTTGAGGCTGTAAACATTTACTGTGTGCTTTTTAATGATTCATTGCTAATTTGTCTTGCAGGAGAGTGAGGAGAGCTTCACCCCAGAGGAGATGGAGGTGCCCTTTATTAGGTACAATCCTCTTTACAGTTTAATGGTGTAACAGTGTAGATGTATGTTTAATAACCTACAGTATAAGCATTTGCATCTCTTTTTTCTTAGTGAACATCTTAGAGACAAAGGGGTGACTGACATCGGCATGAAGCTGCGTGCTCTCCGTGTGGTGTTTGCCGTGAGTAAAACCTTTGTTCATCTGCTGTTATCACTCAGCTGAAGTCTACTTTAGTCCATTCTGCTTTAACTTATATTGTGTGCTGTCTTATATTCAGACTCCGCTTGCCAGCATCCACAACCAGAACTTCTTGTTCATTGTGGGAAAGAAGATTGTCATGCGTCTGGCAGCACTTAACAACCAGGTGACTTTAGAATGATGAAATTATGTAGTTGTTAAAAAAAAGAGAACGTGGTCATGAATAATTAAGGGAACTAATAATTAATATCAGTAGTTAATTTTGTGTTTTATAAAAGTCACAGCCTGGTACAAATTAAGGACATTCTTAAGATAAATATTCAAATAAAATGTACATGATGGAGTTAGCTCTGGGATATGCAGTAGTTGGAAATTTAGCCATGAAGTACATCATCTGTGTATCTTTATTGAAGTACTTAGAATATTCTTAAGCTTACATACTGTTTCTTGGGATTAAAATGAGTAGCCATGTGGAAAACTAGCCAGAGTGTTACAGAGATCTTTTTGTGTTAACAGGATGCAGGTTCTGTGCAGCAGGCCTACGAGGCTCTGATTCGGTTCCTGAGGAATCCGTCTAATCAGGAATCGATTAAAGCGGGTTTACGTAAGCTTATTTAACAGCTTATGTAACACGACAGATTTTGAAGTTATAGAAAATAGGAGTCCAATATGTTAAGCTAATTTCTTTTTATAACTTTTCTCCTCTGTGCAGGTCCACCATTACTTTCTGGACATCTTTCATGAGCTTCTTGTATTCGGCTATTTGAAAAGTGGCTCAACACCTGAGACAGTAAGCATCTTATCAGGAGATTTAAATGTGATGCTTGAACGTGTTTTAGAACATGGTCTATTTTTTATCTCATCTTGTTTCCCCATAATTTAAACCCTATATATCTATCATTTTTTCCATTAAAATTCAGCACAACACAAAATGTAATTTTCACTCCATACAAATCCTTTTTAAAGAATTTCAAAAACCTTATACATAATAAAGATATTAGATCTTTATAATCTTGGACAGTTTGTTTAATGCTCCACAATGTCAGAAATCTTTAAGATAGGGAATTGCACATTTACATTTATGCATCTGTTTTGGCCTGATCCGTGGGCTTTAATACAATTGAATTTGCGTTTCAATACAATTGAACAATAAGGCTTAACTCTTTCTTACTCTGGTTTCAGCTTCAAGCAATTTTCTACCTGCTGCCTGCTACAAAAACCCACCTCATCCTGTTCTGCTATCCCACACCTACCACCTCTTCTCACCCCATCCTACTACCCCAAATTTAGCCCTCATCCCAGCCTGTCCTGCCACTCTACATCTACCCTACTTTCCACCGTTGTCAACCCAACAGTTAAATATTCAGAGCTATCAATGTTATTAACAGAAATCTGTCACACGTATTCCAATAATTTGGAAAAAAAAAACATGTATCAAGATATAAATATCAGGAAATAACAGCTGAAATTCTGTTGTAGCATTTTGTATACATCTTTTGCTTTTAAATAGAAATGTCTGAGCCAAAGAGATGTATAAAAATTGTGTTACCTAAATTAAATTGCATACAATAAGCTATGAGGAAGATTGGCTCTAGAAAGCAAATCAGATTTTTGCATTGATTTATTATCTATCCTGTCCTCTGCAAAAATCTGTTTTTTTTCATGTCATATCTTGGGGCAAGTCATGGCCTAATTGTTAAGAGAGTCTGACTCGTAATCCTAAGGTTGTGGGTTCGAGACTTGGGCCGGCCACGACTGAGGTGCCCTTTAGCAAGGCTCCCCGGGCGCCGCAGCATAAATGGCTGCCCGCTGCTCCGGGTGTGTGTTCACGGTGTGTGTATGTTCACTGCTGTGTGTGCGCACTTTGGATGGGTCAAATGCAAAGAACGAATTCTGAGTATGGGTCACCATACTTAGCTGTACGTCACTTTCACTTTTTAAGTTTCTGCAAAAATCTGTGTGCAAAACTATAATCTACAGTACACTTTCCCGAGCATGTCAATGGAAAAGCCATTTGTCCAAAATAATTGTAGCTTTGTTAACGTGAGCTCCAATGTAAGGTAATGTTTTTGACAACAGACAAAGAAATGCAAACTGCACCTATCATTAAATGAATTTGAAAGATTTCTGAATTCTGAAAAAATTTCCACTGTGTTGGTTTTTGACACTCATTTTGAGTTAATGTACTTCTGTAAAATGGAGTCAAAATCACTTGAGCTACAAATGTGTTATTTTTAACATTTAATGGATTTCCTGTTCTTTATTGTCATATCTGTTATAACATTTTTGTTATAATGTGCATGTAATAAACTTGTTAGGAGAAAAAGTTTACTGTTCAGGTAAGACGCTAATTTGTATTGATAAAGAGCAAAGACATCTTGGCTAGATGGTTTAGACTTTTTAACCACAATAGGCACAGAAAGAGATTGTGGCCTCACTAAAGCTCTACACGATCATGGTGGTAAATGAAGAGTTTATCATTACAAATCTGTTAATCACTCTCCAGTATCATCCGGATGAGGACGGGTCACCATCACCTCTTGCTCATTAGGGATAAATATATTTTTTAAATCTCATTTTTATTCTGATTTTTTTAGATTATTTTAAAGCTGCTTTGCGACAACATCCATTGTTAAAAGTGCTATACAAATAAATCTGAATTGAACTGTAAATTACCAACATTGAATACATTAGAGAACACACCTACAAAGTATTTAAAAAAAAAAAAATTTCACTGGTTTGAAATTTGTTGCATTTGGGGCACGAAAACAGCTTATAGGAGGTTAAAGTGGAATCAGCTACCAGTAAAAGGCCCAAAAACAAAAAAGTCATTGCTTTTAAACACCGGTCAGTTATAGAATACAAAGCCCCGTTTCGCAAAGCTCAATCACAAATATTGGTTTAATGTCATCTGTTTATGTATCCTCTTCGTATTACAAATGTTGAGATGTCTGAAAAAACACAGTATGTCCAAAGATTATATAAAAAGTAATAAAATAGTGCTTTTTAAACAACTATTGAACTGGACAAACTACTATACAACATGTAACGATGGAACAAAAAGATAACCTGGGATTTTACACACTTAGGACATGTTTTTCCACTTGTTAACTTTTCGCTTCGTTCTGGACAATTTAATTACTTTTCCCATCAGAAAGAACTAAATGCACATTTTGAAGTCCATTAATCATCCTCGAGCAGTTTAAAACCAATACACATACAAAGAACAGTTCCTTGTTGCTTAAAGCAATGTAAACTAATAATTAAGTATTTCACACTGTTGTACTGTACATTTCTTCATAGTATACAGTATATAAACTACCGAGTCCTGCCATGGTTGTACTAGTAAGTGAAGACACGTAATGTTGGCATCGAAATGTGAAGGCATAAGGTCTATATAACCAAACGCTTACATTTTACAAACAAAAGACTGGATCGAAAACAATGCACAAAATCTGGAACAACGATAATAATACTTTGTTTTTACAAATATACAAAAATCTGCAATAAAAGGTTCCGGGGGGGTCATGCTGATAAGAGTTGTCTTGAAATGGTTGAGAAATGTCAAAAATGTTTCAGACGCTGGACTTTTACCACTCTCAAGTCTTTCTCTCAGTTTCGATGCCTAATAGAGCATGGACAGTCTCTAAAGGAACTCCTTCTGGAGCCTCGATGTGCACTGTACTGCCATCAGGCCCATTCACAATCACTATTCCCTTAGAAGCAAGTTCCTCAGCACTCTGTCGAACGAGGCCCTCTGCTGTTTGAATAAATACCGGGGTTCCTTCCTGAGCCTCAACAGACTGCATCACCACCTCGCTGACAACAGTTTCTACTAAAGATTCTGCCTCGGCCAAACCTTCGGTTTGTGAAGGGTTACCGTTTTCATCATTCAGCGTGATTTCCTTATCTGTTGTTTCTGAGCTCAGCACTTGTTCCAGCTGTTTCACCTGATCTGCGATGTCCATGCTCCCACTGCTCTCACTGTTGAGAACTTCTGAAAGCTCTCCGTCAGGGTCATATTGAGGTTTGCCAGCTTCAGGATCAAGAGGGCATTCTCCTGTGTCCATAGCTGCTTCTTCTGTCCTTGTTGCAGGCTCTGCATCAGTGTTCGCCAAGTTCTCTAAACGGGTCAGGACCACCTGTGGTTCCCGGAGCAGCATGGAGCCCTCATTAGCCGTGCGCTTCTCAATACCGTTCTGATTAACCACAGAATCGTTGTTTTCTCCACAGCAGTTTTCCATTTTAAACCTCTTTGCTGGAGGCAACGTCCTGGTATTCTAGAAATCAGAACAATCTGTGAGATTTCACATAAGGGCGAAAGACATAACTATATATTTGGTATCCATTTATATAGTTTCTAAGAGAGGACATAAGCCTAAAGAAGAAAATCTATTCATTGATTTGGAAATTGAGGAGTAGACAAATCAGTAGCCCAGGAACCCAGGATGAGCAGGTTACAGGTCTGAGTGCTCAGTTTTTCAGTTATTCAGTGGAAAAATAGAGTCAATCAGCTGCTAAAATAAGAATCAGTCTGTTTTCGGTCCAAAAATAAATAAATAAAAAAACCCTGCTACTTTATGATGTCTACATACTTTTTTCTTCACTTGAGTGTTTTAACGTAATGGTGTATGTATTTCCTGGTGACAAACATTTAGTTAAGAATGACCTTATTCTATTTATTCTTGAATCCATTGGCCTTCTAAAGTACATCTGCAGGTTTTACTGTACAAATCAATTAGTTTGTAAGTGAGGATAAAGACTATGGTTTAAAAAAAAAAAAAAAAAACACTACTCCACTAGATTATTAATTTACTGCTGGTAATATTGCATCCCTATACGATCCATATTTCTATTTTTGGTAGTAAATTACATCAGCTTCTACATTTTAGGTATGCTATAATTTAGTATAGTATAATTTATAACATAATATAATATAGTGCAGAATAACGTAGTGTTGTTTGGCATAGTATAGTAAAGTATTTTGTAATCCGTATGAAGTTAAGACGAAAAGGTATTTTCACACGTTCTATATTTGTTCTAGGAAAAGAGGGGGGAAAAAAAAAGGCCACACCTTTCATGATAAAGGGGACATGCACACTGTAAGCGTTACAATACTCTGACCAGTCCTAACTAATATCACCTAGCTATTGGTTAGCTTGATCATCAGTAACAAAGCTTAAATAAAGATATTTGTGGTAGCACAGCAATCATCATTTCAGAAAACTCATTACATTTCCCTCACTAACAAGATTCTGTTTGTTTTATCTGCTTGTCTCCCAGTTTGCAACCTAACTGATCATGTGATTCGAATTCCCATAGATTTACACAAAAAAAACAAGCGGCATGAAAGCACTGAAAGACATATGGCACTGAAAGCAATACAGACTGTATATACAGTATGCAGCTGTAACAATACAATAATTTGCTGAACAAAAAGCAGTTCCATCTTCAATGGTGATGTGTATCAGAAAATAAAACCAAAGATTCACCTCGATATTCCGTGGACTCTTTGCAGCTTGATTTCGTATCGTACACTGTTGTCCATTCGACGAGTTCAGGGGTGTTGATGCACTGGATGGATCAGTAAAACCCAGCGATTTTAAGACCTTCAGAGAGACAGAAGTCATTTTTATTTATCTAGTAACGTAACAATGTTTAACTGTAACAATTCAAAAACAGTTGCGCAAAGTAATAGGAAGAAAATCGTGGGAAGAAATGTGGAAGTAATTCCCATAAGAATATAAATACAATTACTAAAAGATGAATTTAGATTTAATTCGAAAAAAGCCAAGTGACATCTAGGGGTAGAATATTCTACAGCCTTGGTGCAAACAATACAGAAGCATGTCATGCTAAGGCCTCAACCAAGCTTTTAGAGTTTTTGGAGCTGAGTATTAAGAGAGGAGGTCCAGAATATATGAAGGGACCAGTCCTTTAAGTGCTTTAAACCCAACATTGGATCCTGTATGGGACAGTGCACACGGGCTCTAACCGGAGTGATGTAATGCTTTACAAAAGGGACAGAAGGTGACCGAAGATTCATAGATACTTCTCAACTTGTTTAACATCCTTTGTGACATCTCTCCATACTCAGAAAGCACTCAGAGGTCATTTGATAAACTGGTCATGTGTATAGAAGGGCAGAGAAAAAAAAGTCTGTTTTCTCTTCATACAATTTATGACCTCTTTCAGACACTCAGTGAGATGCAGTGAGATGAAAAGTATAAATTTGATAACGACAGGTTATCCAATAAAAGGTCTGTATGTTTATTAAAAAAAAAAAAAAAAAAACAGGTCCCTACAAGAAAGATCATTGTGCTCATGGTGGCAAAACATAAAACAATCACAGACTAACTGAAAAGGTTTTCTGACAGTAAAATGAAAATGAAAGTGTTTTATAACGAGTTACTTACATCCATATTGGTGACCTCTATAGCTGCTCGGGAAGCTGGTGAAATACTAAAGTGCTCCTGTGCCATCTTCTTCACCTGGCTGTGGAGCTGCTCAAATTCATGATATACACTGGGGAACTGCTGCTTGGACAAATGGCCATTTTCTACCTTCAGGTAAAGAAAATGTCAAATTAAACATCTAACACCACCCGCACAGTTTACTACTCAACTACATTGAACTTAATCCTATTGCAAATTTTACTACTTGTTCAAAATGCAGAAACTGAGCAAAAGGTTTTGAATCTTAAGAATGAAAGCGGTCACCTGTTATACCAGGGGTCGGCAACCTTAAACACTCAAAAAGCCATTCGGACCCGTTTCACACAGGAAAAAAAACACAAGGAGCCACAAAACCCTTTTAACATTTAAAATGAAGAGAACGCTGCATATATCTTTTTTTTTTTTACCTTTATGGAAAGGATAGAAAAAACTGCAGTGTGTTCATTTATGAAATCAATGAACTGCTAACAAGTAAACGCAACTTTATCTCTGCAAGCAAACAAAAATATTTTCAACAGTTTGAATTAACCTTAAGAAAAAAGACACTGGGTTGAAGGTTACTTTAAATGTTCAATGTCTAATTGAGTCCTCTTCGTATTCATGACCAGGGCTCTCAAGTTTTGAAGACAGGCAAGCGTGACATCTCCCAACATCCCCAACGCCAATTTTTTTCATTGGTTGTTGGGTTAAATCTTTTTCAGATAGTGCTATTTTCTGATTGGCTATTGTGTAGCCTTTTTTTGATTGGCTGATAAGCGTCAGGCTCGACGCGCTCGATTCCTGCTCGGTTCTATAGAGACAGCGGTGCGGACTGATACATTTTGGGCGCTGCGGCTTATTAAATATATGACAAATAGTCCAAAAGTTTTTCTGCGTGAGAAATACGATGTGTGGCAGGAGAGCGTGACAAAAGTCCCAAATGCGTGACTGTCACTCTCAATGCGTGACACTTAACAGCCTGCATGACATCAAAATTGTAACTTGCCAGCTGCAGCAAACCAAAACTGCGTCTGCTTCTGTGTCGGATTTCGCGAGTCGGCAGTTATGACGCATATTTTGAGCGACAAAAAAATTCAACACGGTTTATTTTAATGTTACAAGAGCATCACGATCTTAGAATTTAGAATTACATTTAAAAAAAAAAACTAACTAAAATAAAATACATTTAAATTAAATATTTATTTTCCAAATCTACAGGGAGCCGCAGCAGAGGGATGAAAGAGCCACTTGCGGCTCCGGAGCCGCGGGTTGCTGACCCCTGTGTTATACAGTAGCTAGTCAGTCCCTACAGGGGTTTGGCAAGCACACAAATTTATGCAAAGGTTTCCACAATTCAGCCAAAGTCCTCCTGAATGTGTGTGCCCAATAGGAGTGCGGGTATCGTAGAAAGTAATTACATGTGTGTTTTCACCTAATAGTAGTTTAAAAGAAACCGGTGCTTGCAATTTTGCTATTTATTGCTCGTTTTCCACAATAAAAGCACGGAGATAAAATATGAAGCATTTTTAACCACAACAGTCGTAAAAATAATGGCGTGCTATAATTGTGAGATTACACACAGCAGCTTGAATGCTCAATTTCTCGTTTTTTGGTTTAATCTAAATGTAGAGTGTAAATCTGTTATGTAAAGTGTAAAGTCATGCAAATTCTTTACCTTCATTAGCACAAATTCCCATACAGTCATGACCTTCGCCAGGCGTGGAAGAACAATCTCCATCAGGTCTTCATCGTCGTACTGCTGTATAAACTGTTGAGAGTGATCGGATATTAGATCGGATATTATCAGCGCTCAATATTTCTATCCTTAGGATTTTGGACCTTGCCCACTGACTCTAAGCAACTGTGATTTGTAGCACATTCATCAACATCCATACAGCTATTATAAGCCTTAAAAATGGCTGTGAACCAATTAGCCAGTGAAGTAAATCTACGACTGTCAGTTAATAGTGTTAAGGATGTTATGCAAGATTCCAGTTTAGTGAGCGCTACCTCTGTGAGTCGACTTCTCTGTCTCTGTGCCTGCTGCTCCAAAGTAAGTGCTGTTTGCTGTTTAGGTGGTCGACCCGGTCTTCCTCTCTTCGGTTTCCTTCCCAGCCTTTTGGGAAGAGTGGATTTCCCTGACCCCTTAGGTCTCCCAGGCCGTCGTGGAACAATCTGTCTTGTAGAATCTGCTTGCACCTGTTTACATTTCAACAGAAACAGGTCATGAATTTACCATGTTTATTGCTGTGCTGTGTCTGAGTTTCTTACAAAAAAGATATTTAGCAAATCTAAAGGGAAAATAAAGTTTCTTCTAGCTGTATGCACATGTGAAGAAGGGACATCTTAACCTTTTGAGTCGTGGCTTCCTTTGCAGGATTCGTCTTAGCTGCTTCAGTCGGTGTTTGCTCTTCTGTGGGTTTGGAGTCTTCTTTCGCAACTGGAGTTGATGTGTGACTTTTGTCGTGAGTTGGCTTAAGTTTATAGTGTCTGTTCAAACCAGCAAAGCCTATGTAGGACTTCTCGCATGTTTCACATTTAAAAGCTTTGCTGCGGAGGGACAAACCATCAACATCCGTCTTCTTCTTGCCCTCGATTCCCTCTTCGTCTTCCACGCTGATCTCAGAATAGTCATCAGAATCTGACTGATGACTCTCTGCCAAGTCCTCGGTTTTGATGAACTTGTAGTCCTTTACTTTATGCTTTGGTGGCCGAGACACTCGACCAGAGCGTGTCTGGATTTTCAAAGGCTTTTTCTGGCGACTCTTCGCTTTGGGTTTCTCTTTTTCAACGGCTGGAGCTGAAACCTTGGTTACCACTGTTGTGGCCTTAGAGGGCGGCGTTAATATTTTGGTGGTTGTAGATGAAACGCTAGTGGAAGGGGTTAAAATCAAGGTGGGGTGGATGGAGACTGCAGCTGGCTTGGCTGCAGGACTCTTTCCAGCAGTGGTAGAGTTAGAGGAAGAGGCAGGAGCTTGGACTTTATGCACAATCGGAACCGAAATGCTGCTAACCACGGGTGCTGGTTTCTGAAGGAGAAGTTGAATAGGTGGTTCTCCTGGATTCTGTAAGAAATATTGCTGCTGGCCAGGCACAGGTGTGATGTGGATAATCTGAGGAGTACTGACTGTGCCAACAGTGGAGACTTTCACCACAGACTGGCTTACTGGCAAGCTCTGCGACTGGAGGATGGTGATGGGAGCGGCCTGATGTTGTTTAATGTCCTGTTTTGGTGGAGCTTGCACTTGAATATGGATGGGTTCAGCTAGCTGGAGATTCAAAGACAAATATTTTAAAATGATTGTAATTATACAGTTAAAAATTAAAATGGAGACCATAAGTCTACACTGATTCATGGTTCATAATTGGTTGAACAAGTCTTTTTTCCGTTAAACCTAACACTAGGAAATGTATCTAACTTTTTAATACACAGCAAGTATTGGACACAGACTTCTGTGAATTCTGTATGAATTTACGTACTCACAGCCATGACAATAATCTGCACAGTGGAGCAAAATGTTCTTTCACACATAGCTCACAAGAGCATTTTACTAAGTAAGAGTTACTTAACAAAACCTTACATGCACATGGATTCAGTCAAGTAGGTCTAAAGAATTTGTGAAGCTTTGACCAGAGAATCAAGCCAACTGTTTATACAGAACGCTTAACCAACATGTCTGGGTTTGAACACTAGGTGCATGGATTTGAAGATAAATTTGGAAGGTGTTTTACCCTGCAGCCAAGGAGCTTCTTCCAGTCACCTTAAAATACTAGACTACTACTAGACTACTGATACATCATTTAAATCTGGAAAACTAAAAAAAAAACATCATGCATCTGAGTGAGTGACGATAAACATAAAAAAATAATTTCTGCATCTGTCTTTTTGACATAATTCTGATGTCATTTCTAAACTACAGTACATGACAATATGCGCTATAACATAAGGCTCAGATCTGCTGATCTGAAGGATCAAGTCTTTGCACTGCCATGATTATTACTAATTGGCTATTGAAGAGGACCATTAATCCTTAACCGCTGCAACGTTACACTGCACTCCGTTTCCTTCCTTTATGGGAGGGAGAGGATTTATGTACTTTACATATGTGGGGCAGCATGGTGACTCAGCAGGAAGTGCAAGTTCCCAGTTGGGGTTATTGTCTGACTGGATACACAAATTACCTCCCAAAAAAAAAAACATGGTAGCAGGGGTACTGGCTCCTGTAAATGTGTGTGTATGGTGCCCTGCAATGGACTGGTGTCACATTCATCGTGTTCTCTAAACCGTCTCTGTCGATACGTTCGATATGACCCTGACCAAGATAAAACATTTTCCAAAGATAAATGAATAAACGTACATTTCTAAACATCTTTTGGCCTCCATGAAGGATTAATGCACTGGGCACTTTGGGTCCTTTGCTTTTTCAGAGACCTTTGAGTGCAGTAGAGGGTGTGTAGTGCATGCTGTACAGGCCCCTTACCTTTTGAGGAATAGGCTGTGCTCCGTTTTGTGACTGATGCAGTGCCACTTGTTTGGCGACACTCTGCAGCTGCTGTGATGCGTTCTGCACAATGGTAAACGGCTGGGGCTGTAACGTAGCAGTCAGCTGTCCTGAAATGACATTTCCAGCCTCTAGAGTTATATACGAGGGAGTCTGTGCTTGGACGCTCCTCTGTAGGAGTTTAGGGGTCGCTGCTGTGTGGGAGCGGTTCAGCTCAGCTTGTGCGCGGACCTGCGACTTGTTAACGTGATCTATAACCTGTTGCACGTCAACACTAGATATTACTGCAGGTTTGGTGCTCTGGGCAGGTTTGGGTGCTGGTGCCGGGGTCAGTGTCTGACTCTGCTCGATCAGACGAGTCGCTTCGTTTCCGGTGACCTGAACGAGCTGCTGTTTGGAAAGCTGCTCCAGGAGCTGCTGCTGCTCCTCTACAGAAAGCCCAGAGCTCTCCACGAAACTCCCGTCAGGCTGCACGTAGATGATGGTAGTCGCGGGCCCGAGAGCACTCAGGAAATCGCTGCTGATTGTCGTGCACTCTGTCGCCACGGTGTCGTCTGCGTTATCACACGCTTGCACGTACGATGTTAGCACCTCGCCGCTCAATATGTCTCCAATCGATTCTGAAGATCCGTCAGCAGCTTTGGCGTCCGCGCTCGGTTCATTCTGTACGGTTACTAACCGCGACAGGCCTCGTTCACCGCCGCCTTCAGCGCTTACCACGAATTGAACACTGCCGGCTCCGTTTTCACACTGAATTTGAGAGCTAGTGGTGTCCGATACGTCCTTTTGAGACCCGCTCACACTTACAGGACTAACCTCGGGACAGTTCGTGTTACTCTCGTCTTCGTTGTCCGCCATTTTGATTATGGATGTAGCAGAAACAGTCCGAATCAAAACGTCCACGTAAAAGCTCTCGAATGGAGAACACGAAGCCACAGCCTGCTACAGTTTAAACTTTAAGCTGTGCACAAGTCATAGATTTGACCAAAATGTTTTGCCCAGCAAATGGAACAAATCTGTATAGGTTTGTAACAGTAACTAGGCAATAGACACTCGCATCCATGCTACAATGGCGAGGGGGTGGGCGGTGGATAATAACAAATGGCGTCATTTCCGTTTCCGGAATCTTTAACGTGGCATAATTTGCCTCTTGTCACCTGTGTGTTCACATTCACGTTGTATTAAACTTATAAGACACAGCTGGGCATAATTCCCTTGTGATGGTTTAGTACTAAAGAACGATATGCTTTAAATATAAAGTTAATATATAAATTTATTAAATCATTATTATTATTATTATTATTTTACACGTACCTTTTTTGGGTTATTTGTACTTTTATGAGGATATCGTATAAGTCTGTCATTTTACTCCTAACTAAGAAAAATTTACTTCGTTGTTTTAAAAATCATTTTTGTTTCGACCTGCAATCTGAATTAATATTTATTATATATAAATATATTTATATATATTTATGTCGGTATATATATATATACCGACATTTCGGTAGCCAATAAAAATATCTCATCTTAACGGACCAATTGTCTCCTGAAAGGGGTATTATGACTAATTCAAGCAAACGACACACAAACACATGGATTTTTAACTTGTTTACTCGGGACTTCTTTTACATTCTACGTAACACACCGGAACATCCTTCTTCATTATTTTTATTTATTATGGGTAATGTAGTGAATAAACACCAGAGCCTTAATATACAACATTATGGTCAGAAGACTTATTTGTGTCATGTTGTTTTATTTATTTATGTATTAATATGTTTAATGGTGTTGTTCTGTTATGCGACATGTTTATATACATGTTTATATTTCATATGGTAGTTTAGCTGATGTAGAGAGACATTGTTATACCAACTTGTGTCCAGCAGATGGCAGTATGCTGACACAACTTTTTTGCCTGTTAATGTGTTTTGAAGCAGATGGTTAGTTGAGTTTGAGGACAAGTTAGAATAAGAAAAATCAGGGAAAACATGAATTAAAAATAGATAAAGAAACAAAAAAAATTCTCAGAAATTTTTATTTTTTATTTTTATTAGTTTCTGGGGTGGTAAAACTACACCACACATCACCTTGTTGGTAAACAATACACTGTGTGGTCAATAGTACATGGGCATTTGACCATCACACCCATATGTGGTCCTTCTCCAAACTGTACACAAAAAGTACTCGATTGTCCTGAATAACTTGTGTGCTGAAGCATTTCATTTTCTTAATAAAGTTTGCTTTTAAAAAATTACAACAGGTATGCTAAGCATTTGGTACTTTGCAGGTTAGTCTTAACATTACTTTTCCCCTTAAACAGATGATGAGTGAGGATACCATTGACTTTAGCCAATTTGCAGAAGGCTCTTATTTTATGCATTGTTTCCTAGAATGCTAGATTGTAGTCATTAGATTCAGCATCACTGACGTGGGTAACTTTACTGTGGGTGCCAGATTTTACAGTCCATTTAAGACAACAAAGCTGTTCAGCGACAAAGCCACCAGGGAATTTGGGCAACTATTGAAAGCAGTACTGGGAACCAGGCTCTTGCCAGCTGTCTCAGCAGTGGCAAAATAATCCATCTGCACATCACCAAATGTTCTCCAGAAATGGGTCAGATGCCACTCCCCTGGACATACATTCAGTCATAATGGTGTGTCTACTGCAGATGAGCACATGAGTTGATGGTTAACACCAGGATTATGACTCAATTGGGCAGTAACATCAACCAGACTGAGACGCACATAGGTTTAGCAAGCCTACTGTAGGAGAATCACCATGGTGATGGTCCATTCATGTGCCACTCTTAGGTCCCCAAATTTAGTTCACTTTGCAATGCTCACAAGAGACAAATCTGCCGTCCAACCAGGCCCAGGTATCCAGTGCTCTTGCTCACACAGTAAACTTGTAATAAATGCTCATCAGGAGTCATTTATGTATCTGCACACAGTACTTGGGTTGAGTGTATCTGGCATTCGGCATTGCTTAACCTGCATGTGACTCATCATATTAGCCAAACACATGCCAAAGTGCTCGGCCACAGGCGAGATGAGGACATCCCAGATCCCCAGTGAAAGCTGTCAATCAAAGCCTTGCACTGTGACATAGCAAACCATGCTGCATACTCTGAAAGTGTGCAACATATGGGTTGAATTTCAACATCCAATTCCACTCAGGGCATTGCTGAAAATGGAGTTTAAAAGCCGGCTCAGGTGATATGTCACTATAAACATGGGAGAGCTTCCTACTTGCAGCTTTAGACATTTGATCCTCACGCTCCTCTAATAATGGGATTAAAATGATAACTGACCATTGAACTGTAAAGAGGACTCTTTTGTGAAGTATGAGCCTTTATATTGTATATCGATCTTCGATTTCACCCGCGTCATGTCTGCCTAAAAGTTGTTGATTGGGGTCTAAATTTTATAATTTAAAAATTAAATCAGGAGTCCCAACTTACTGTAAAATAAATAAAACAAACAGCAATATGCTGTAGAAAAAAGCACACTCACAATGGGAGAAGAGAATAAAAGGAAGACAGTATTTATTGCAAATACTTATATCACCACAGGAGTTCAACACAATGAGGTATCCATGTGGCAGTTAGGAGGGGAGAAATAATGCTAATTGTAAAGGTTAACGGTAACAGATCAACACTACAAGTACAGAAAAAATGACAAAATAATTGAAAAACTCCATGGAAACAACTGACTGGTCTAACTTAGTTTTTAGTTTTACTTTTTCACCTCATACCAAAACTAGCGATAGCAGATATTAATGTTGTTTTCTGGAGCCAAACCACCATGTGTTTGAAGTTCATCAAAAAAACTTTGACAGAAAGGTGATCAGTTAGCTGAATATTCTTTAAGCAGAAACTGAAAAAAATGCAATAATTTATTAAGCTTTTAATAAAGCTTCAGTGACACTGAGATTTGATTATAAATTGTAAATTCCACCACCAGTTTTGGGACATTGTTTAAATTTTTAAATAACGGAAAGCAGGCCAATGAATTCTTCTAAAATACTGCAGGATGACATCAAGACAATCAGCATTAAGTAACGACGATTTTGTGACACATAGCTGCAAGTGTCAGTTAGTGCCGATTGCATTCGCACTACATTACAACAGCTAATACAATAGCAATGTTTTAAAAAAATAGTGTTGTTTTGTTCCTGTCCTAAACAGTAAGTGATGGGGTACTGTAGTTTTCAAACCGGTATCATCGTACATCATAAATAGTAACAGCCGAAACATGGGATTGAGATATTTTGTTAAATTTATAAGCCAGGCTTAATCACCGCAGATGGCAACTAATTAATTACATGGACACTAAGTAAATTAAATTAAATGAGGACTGAATTAACAGTGTGTATCAATAATCTGTTGACAGCTTTCAATAATAAGGGCAGGATAGGATCAGCTGCCCAGGTGTGTGTTTGTGTGTGTGAGAGTTGAGAGTGAGAGAGCGAAAGATATCACAGTTAACAATTTAACAGACATTTCCATTTCAACTAATACATGTATTTACTGAGGAATAAACAATAATTACATATTTACAAGGTTACATGGGGAATAAAACACATGAAGTATAATAGAAATAATCATAATAAGATCTAGAGTGAACATGAGCACTGCTGCCTGTAATTTTGACTGAGAGAACCAGATCCAAGGCTGGGTTCATGTTCCTCGCCCATACGTATGCCATATACTTTTCCTGCTTTTTTCTAGCTAGATTGAGACCCTGGGAATGTGGCAGATTATACTATATATCGGTGACACACACAGCCACTCATTCTATAGAGGAAAAGGACACATCAGTTCAGTCGTGGCACTGAAAAAGCCAAGTAGAACATAACTCCTTTAAAACAGTGTTATGCTCCCTTTCTTTATCTAATGTTATTTACTATCCACAACAGCTGCATTAAATTTCAATCCAAGAACCTAAAAGAAACAAAAGTGTTAATAAGGGTAAAAGAGTTATTAGGTTTTTTTGCATGCTACATTTGTCATGATCTTTAATAGATGATTACCTAAGTGAGGCTCAGGTGGAAGCAGTCCCTTTAAATTGAAATTGAATCGTTTTTAGTTTTTCAAAAAATAACTAGATCTTTAAAAACATTTTTTAAAGAATTTTTTTTGTTTGTTTTATCATTGTTTCCATAAAAAAGTCATATGTCATCATTTGAGATGTTTTTTTTTTAAATAATCTGATCAACATTTTATTCAGAACATAACCCCATATATTATAAGACTACAGTACATTAAAGTGTATTTCAAACAATACTGTAGCAAGCTATCTTTATTTACAATATGTACAACGTCACATTCTAATACAACTTAGGAACCAACCACTGAGTGCCTTTAAAAAAGAAGCATAGTGTACAGACTGAAAGTAAAATGTTTCAAATGGTTGTTTTCAAAGTAGAAATAAAAAATAACATTGTTCATTAGGTTTGAAGAGCATGTCGTCCTTGCCAAGCCACCATTAATATCACCAAACGTTACCAGATTGTAGCTACAGTTGTTTCTTGTACTAGCATATACTGTATATAGAACCAAATGACACTTAGTGGCAAGTAGGTCTTAGAAAATAAAAAATAAACATTGATGCGTCATGCTTTCTGTATTTTCCGACCAACGTCTGAACTTATCATCTGAAGCGCTAAGTAAGAATAGGAAAATAGCACTAGCTAGGTTAGAGGAGATCCACTCCTGGCCTGTGGTTCTGATCAAATACAGAAGAGATCATCAGGATTTGTTTAATGGAAAGCTACAGAAAGACACAATGCTGTTTGACCAACGGTTATAAGTGCATATCTATGAGCTCTCTTTCTCTTCTTGGGAGTCTGAGTGTTCCATGCTGGCCTTCTCCTCCATTTCTCCCTGTGTTTTATGCTCGAGTCTTTTGCTAGACACTGTCCCCAGCACTTTGGCACTGTGCTCCTGTGCTTTAGCCCTGAGAGCAGCAATGCTGTTCTCCCTCAGTTCCTCTTTAGACATGGGCGAGTCGCTCCTCCTCTCCTCAGCATCAGTATCATCAGCGCTGGCATTGTTTGGATGCTGAGGTATGTCTGGCTTCTGGCTTGGTGTGCCTGACGCTGCCTCCAGTGATTTTTTGTGCATCCCTGCAAAGAACGATGAGGGATTCGGATTTAGAGAAGTGCCTGGGGATTGGAAAGACATTTGAACTGGTAAACGACAAGAGACTAGCGATTAGAACTGGCAAACTATTAGTGTAGTTATGTCTCTTTCTTTTCATGGTTCTGGTTGGTCAGTGGAAGTTCTTGGCTCCTGGCATATGTATACATGCTTGTATCCTGTTCTAACCTTTGGCAACCACCTGCCAAATAAATACGTGTAACTGTTTGTTTTGAAATAACGTTATTACCATCGAATAGGATTAATTTGCATGTCTAAATGCTAAATTCATGGGAATATATAACTATATAATAACTATATACTCTTGATCCATATGACTGTTCACATTCCCTGACAATTTGTGTTCCCTTTAAGTTGAAAACTACTTTTGGTTATCTCCAAATATTGTGTCATTCTGAACTGTTAAACATACAGCCAAATTATATTCAATAACAATCACTGTAATGTTAGAGACTCTGTATACATAATTTTCTATACAACAAAGTTTCCTAAAAAGCAGGGAAATAAAACAACTCAGTGCAGCAGTATGCAGGTGATAAAGCAAGGCACTGCTTTAAATATTTGAAAACGTTGTGCATTATGCAAATCTCAGCAGTTCTGCCATGATACTTCACAGAGAGAACTTTAATCTTAATCTGAATTCATATAAAAAAAATTGTTAAAAGCTTTACTTCCTCACTTTGGCATTGTAGCAATAAAAATAAATAAAACATAAATAAAAAATACTGCTAACATTCTACACATACAGGTAACTTTCTTTTTCTGTTTATAGATACCAGTAGGGGAAAAAATGGGAAAAATGTTTTGACATGATGTAAATAATTCCATCATGAGTATGAACATTTATTTAAGTGAATACTTTGGAGTAGCAAATTTAACATTTATCAAAATGAATACACAAGAAACCCTTAAGATAGCAGTCTAACAACTAATTAATAAATATGCTAACTATTACCCTAACGCTTGCCGAGGTTTTATTTGTATTAAGAGTATGATTTTGAGAATTATCTGAGGGTTTCCATTTGCATAGAACTCCATATAAATGATCAGCTGTTTGTTCATTAAAAACCCCATTCATTATTTATTTATTGAGTGTAAGGGTCAAAGAAAGAAGTCAACTGCTTAATTTGAACAAACCACAGTAGTGTTTTACTGCCCTGTGGTCCTGGGTCCATTGAAACCAGGAAAAGTGTTTACTGAAGATGAATGAATGAATGAATGAATGAATGAATGAATGAATGAATGAATGAATGAATGAATGAATGAATGAATATAAAAATGACAATAAAAGAACAGACTTCTCAAGTTTTCAAAACCACTTCAAGCCTAGTAATACACATAGGAATGATAGTAATAAACATAAGGAACCAAGCCTAGTAATAAACATACAAATTCTTCTTGAGGTTTCCAGATTTATCCCCAAATCAGGAACATCCATGTCTCAAAATGTACTTCTGATAAATAAATATCTCAGTTTAATAACACTACTCAGGCTTTTCAGTCTATACACACTATGAAACACCTTCTTCCATGCTTAATCCATGTGGGAAGAGAGTAATGCAATCTTTCCCACTTAGAGGCCAGAGCCATAGCATCTTGGCTATATCATCACCAGGATTCAAACACTTAATCCACATGTGATAGTTCTATGTATTTATTAAACTTTTTTACATAGATTATATACATACCTAGTAACCAGGGGGCACAGGAATCCATAATTCCGTCCTTTGCAGACTTCAGTATGGACTCTGGAAGAGGAATGGAGTGACGCACCATGGCTCCATATAGCCCATATTCAGCCATCACACTGCTACGTCCCCAACACTTCTCCCTCTTTCTCCATTTGGCTCGACGATTCTGGAACCAGACCTGCGGATGGGTTAAATCTGAATGTTAAACCGCACCGCAGAACAATAACATATTGTGTATGGCTGGACGATGAGTTTTAACCTAAATAACCATTCATTCAGTTGCTTCTATGATCAAGATATAAAAGGAATTCATTGCTGGTGGTAAGATATCTAAAATATATATATATATATATATATATATATATATATATATATATATATATATATATATATATATATATATATATATATATATTTTTTTTTTCTCCAATACAGCCATACTGGGTGGGACAAGCAACAAACACTCAACTGTTTTCAGATCCCTAAAATACTGCTAATGTAGATTATTCAGATTATTCAGATAATGCAGGTTATTCCTTCAATTTGACTAACATCTGGCCCCGCCCTCGGGCACAAAAGGGGCGGGGCACATTCTACAGGCCTTCATAGGCCCTTTGGATAAGAAATTATCCAACCATTTTCGAATTTTTTACGTGCTCGTCTTGATGGCTCTCATTTCATGCAAGTGAAATTGGTTATCGGTCGTGGCAAAGAAAAGCGGGCGGAGACAGCGAGGAGAAGCGACCCCTAGGGCACGCCGAGGCTGATTGAAAAATAAGTTAATTTCAGGCCCAATCGATGGTGGACAGGCGGGCAAATATCACGGGAAATTAAACGAGCAGCGCCCATGGGAGCAGCGCCATTGACCCGCGCTAATAAATTCAATGGAGTTATTTCATCTGAACCTGCGGCGTCCTGCGCCGCGCCTCCGCTCCCTCACAACTTAACGGGCTCGTCTGATTTAACTAATTACACCAGATGAGAAAATTAGATGTTAATCTTACTTAGGACTGCAAGCAGCTCTTATTTATTTATTTCCGTATTATTTATTCATCGAGAGGAAGCCATAATGAGTACGAGATTAAAAAGGCGCATCGGCAGATGGATGGCTCGGGTCACCCTGCAATCTCCTTCCGCCTTGATTGCTTGATTAGGTCGTTAGCGCTCACGATCCGAGAGCAAAATTGTCTCACGTTCATCATGAGACCGATGAGAAATGATGTGTCCAGATAGCATTGCAAAACGGCAAGCTTTGCTTTAAAGGGTCGTTAGGTGTTGATTGATACATTTCCACCTGATGGACCTAAAGCTGAGCCAAAACCAGAGGCTCTGGAGAGCTGACAGTGTGTAATGATCACTCTGCACTACAGACAAAGCAAACTGGCTTCTTTAAGCTCACACACACTGTATAAAAAGAGGTCGAGCATTTTTCTGGAGCTATGAAAGAAAAAATAAGAAGAATTATTATAAGAATTTTTTTTTCTCATTTTCTCAAAATCTCATCATTTATTATTGCAAATGAAATATTTTTTTTTAAATGCACTGTTTTAAAACAGCGATGCTGCCAATATTATACATGCAACAGAGCAGAATACAGGGATGTCCTTATTTTATTTATATGTAGAAAGCCAAAGAAACTCTGCGACAGATATAATTCCATTTTATTTGATTTACTTTATTTTACATTGAGTGACACATTTGAATTTATTTCATTGTACTTGAGTGCAATTTTTATGAAGAGAATAGCAGTAAACGCAATAAACACACTGCAGAATTGCTAGCAAGGGATGATCAAGTGTGAATTATTTGAATTCTTTTTTGAATTATTTGAATTTAAAGACTCACTGAATGTATATAATATTATGATTAGTATTTTTTTTTACAATGAAGCATAACCGTCTACTGATGAATATGTTTTCCATTTACACATTTAATTGTTCTTTATGTAAAGCTGGTGATGTTATTGAAAACATTCAGTGAGTCGTATTAAATAGCCATATAGAAAAAAAAAAAAATATCTTAATCCAGACCAGATCATACAAGACCAACCAAATAACAGCATAGGAAGTATTTTACTCCCTTTACCGACAAATCAATTAAATCGAAACGAATTACAATTTCGGACATATAGAGAATTTAAAATGATTGGTCAAAAATAAAGAGGATTATGCGTGAAACATTATATCAACACGGACTGGCAACAGGTTGAAATTATATATATACTTATAACTTAATATATTAATATATATACCTAATTAAAATGAATTGTGTGGCGTCTATAATCGACAAGCTTATGAAAGGTTTTCATCTTAAAATTTCTTTTGGGAATCTAAGTAATGGTAGATGCCCACTATGTATTATAAAAATATTCATACAGAATTCTCAGTATTCTTTAATTGTACTATTATTATTATTATTATTATTATTATTATTATTATTATTATTATTATTATTGTTGTTGTTGTTGTTGTTGTTGTTGTTGTTGAATAATTACATTCACGTATATAATAGGAAAATACCATTTCCCGTCTTCTTTTACAAAAAATACAGAATTACATAAACACCGATTAATGAAAATTACATAATGGTATATAATAATGCACTGTAATATAGTGTAATATGACCTGTATTCTGTCTTCTGGTAGTTCAGTCTTCATAGCCAGCATCTCTCTGGCGTACACATCGGGATAGTGAGCTTCATTAAAAGCTTTCTCCAGTTCCTCCAGTTGATAAGATGTGAATATTGTCCTATATAACAAGAAATATCCTACACTCAGCTGAAATGAAAAATATTCCAAAAACACATCCTAAATAATTATTCTCCTATTTTAAATAAATCTAAATTAGTATTGTAAAACAAAGGCTTTAGGCCTGTATAACAACAGTGTTGAAATGCTTGTTGAGAATCTTTTTAGGCCTACAGGCTAAATGATAACCTTTTCCTCTGTAGCATTTCGGGATGTATATTTATAGTTATAAATATAATAAAGCATGAATCATTTGGACGCTGTAGCCTATTTCAGTGTGAAGGTCTGAAAATGCTGTAAGTAAATTCTGAAAGTAAACATCTAATGCAGATTTCTACCACAACAGACACGAACCCTTCATTATTATAAATAATCGAACAAGCCTTATAACAGTATAGAAATTAACATTTAAATGTTAAAATCACCTTTTACCTAACAAGTTACCTCGAGCATTTATTTACCCT
Source organism: Tachysurus fulvidraco (assembly GCF_022655615.1). Classification (NCBI taxonomy): domain Eukaryota; kingdom Metazoa; phylum Chordata; class Actinopteri; order Siluriformes; family Bagridae; genus Tachysurus; species Tachysurus fulvidraco. Next base: position 8,056,454 of record NC_062529.1, read on the forward strand.
TGAAGCTGCCTAAAATCCTGCTCTATAGACTCTATAGACTTTTACTAACTGCAATTTATACTGACGTTTTCTTTTATTCCGTTAGTTACTCAATTAAATCCAAATACTATAGATCTACAACTACTATAAAATAGCAACAATAATAGTAGTATAATAATTTTTACTATAATCATTATTGTAGTATAGTTACTACTCATGTATATTGTATATATTTACTTTTTCCAAATTCTAATCAGTGTCAATAAATATAATACTCCAATTCTGAATTGAAAATATATCATTGTAAATGTAATATTGTAAATACAATATAGTATTATATTGTAAATATTATACTCTTCGTTATTACATTTGTTTTACATTTAAATCATTCATTTTATATTTAAATTTGAATAATAAATCCGTATTAAATGTTTACATTATGGTACATTTAGCGTAATTCATTTACTTAGTGAAGATTTCTATTTCTATACATGGTTCTGTAATATATATATAAATATGTGTGTGGAAAAAAAATCAGAATAAGATCAGATATACATTTATTCGTCTCACAATGGGGACATTTCTCTAATTTCCTTAGAATTTCTCTAAGAATAATTACCTATGTCGCCTTTTCTTTCTCTTCTTGCTCTGGCCCAGGGAAGACTTGGATGTTTTTCGTTCACTCGAAGAAACATCCTCTGAGTCTAGAAAAATCAGAAATATATTGTTTGCGGCCAAAGCAGCAACTTGAAGTTTCACAATAAGCGCCTCTGTGGATTGGGGTTTTTCTGGCCTATTGAACTTATCAACATCAATTACCTCAAATAAATCCATGACTCCATGTTCTTGCTGATGTCGAGAATGGCATTCATTTAAATATTAAATTATACTGAATAATAATAATAATAATAATAATAATAATAATAAAGCAAAAAATAAGAAGGAAATGGAGGAAAGAATAGAAAATGTGATTACAAAAACATGGGGAGGTCAAATTTCTCTTGCACCATTTAAAGATTCCCCACAAATCCGTACTCCAGGTTGCAGCATGTACCCCACGAGACCCGTGATTTTTGTGTGAGTGTGGGGATGATAAGTCTCGTACCTGAGCTTGCAGACTGTCCGGCCTCCTGAGGTGCTGTCTTGCTGAGAGGTTGAAATTGGACGTTTTGTGCGTCTGACAGGACCTCCAGAAAGGAGGGCTGCCTGTAGAAGGACGGAATACCCCCAGGGCCGATGAATCCCATACCGACCCCGACGGCGGCGGGGCCAAGCATGGAGCGTGCGGCCAGCAAGTGCGCACCCCCGGGAATGGAGTCCAGCGCGCTCCGAGGCGCCGAGGACGCCTCCTTATTCAAGCCCAAAATTTCCTGGATGCCGAAGCCCGTGCACCTGGGTGCGTGTGATGTAATGCTCTTGTGCGGGTTGCTATTCCCTCCGTTTTCAACTAATTTCGGTTTGTTCAAACTCTCCGATAACACAGCCCCTTCCTTCCCCGTCATGGTGCCTTTGAGAATAGTCCCCCGCTTCCCTTGTGCACAGGAATCCACCAGTGCAAATACACGCGATCCCCCCAGAAATTCTCCTTTTATCCAAAAGGTCCATCCCTACAAGGGCCCGATGTCGGCAGCCAATCACCTGCGAGCAAGAAGCTCACAATTTCACCAAGTCTCCCGCGCTCAGTGTGCATTTTATCTGTTTGTCGAAATGTGATTTGGTTTAATGGGTTTACATTCCTAATGAAATCTTAGAAAAATACTCGACAGTGTTCGCTCGTGCCCACTGGCAGAATTTTATCCCAAAGACTTTTAATACCCAGCAACAATAAAAACAATAACCACAACAACAACAACAACAACAACAACAACAACACTATCAATAATAACAACAATAATAACAACAAAAAACTACTACTACTACTACTACTACTACTACTACTACTACTAATAATAATAATAATAATAACATTTTTCAAATTTAGATATCGCTCTGCCCCATTTGGAAAATCAAAAACATTTTATTTCATGTTTCTATTCATATTATTATTAATCGAAATCATTTTAATTATCTTGATCCTGATACCAGGACAAAGACCAGGGAACGTGTCACCTGCCTCAGCTTGATGTCAATTTAAAAAAGTACTGTGTATGTATGTATGTATGTATGTATGTATGCATGCATGCATGCATGTATGTATGTATGTATGTATGTATGTATGTATGTATGTATGCATGTATGTATCTATGTATGATTAAATAAATAAATACATTTTAAAAATAAAAATATGCTCAAAATATAAGATAAAAGAGTCCGAAAACAAGTACGTATGGTTATTTGAGAAATGAATAAAGATGCCACAAAATCATTTAGGGTCTGAAAGTCACGTTATCTGGAGTAAGACATAAGACATACTGACGATGTTCTATTCATATTCCATTTAACAACACGGGAACACCACATGCCTGGCACATTATGTCATGCAGATTACTACTGGCTTAAACAGTGTGTTGCTTTATTTTAGGTCGATGATATAAATAAACCCTGTTCGGGATTATTAAAGCAGTTCAGGAGACGTTTTCGAAATGTCACAATGAGTCCTGTTGGATTAAAAGCAGCTCTGGGGGCTCGGATTAACCCACTGGATTAATTTTGCGAAAACGAAACCAGGTTGAAACCCAGAAGTTATCTGTTTTACTTACGATTGTTAAAGCTATTAGAGCCGATTAGAAGCTTTATAGGTTTGGAGTTTAAGGACACCCTACTTAAAATGAGAAAAAAACAAAACAATAAATCTATTGAAAAACCTAATCTCATTTCAGCACTTGGCTCATCTCTCTGTAACCCTTCTTTGATACAGCTGTAATCACATCAATTGGCTGGGATTTTTCTATACTATAAATACATCATCTTAATTTGCTGCAATTTGCAGGCAGACCTGCTGCATTTGAACATCAAGATTGACACTGAATTACTTATGATCACATAAGAACAATTAAAAGAGGTGGGTTTTCTCCTAAATATAGCCTATTTGGTGCACTCGTATTTTTTTGAGTATGCATTCTAAAGAGTTATCTTATTCCAGTGATTAGGAAATATAAAAAAAACGTATATTATAAAAACAAAATTGTATTTTTTTGTCGGACATAAATTAACCACATAATATAAAATAAAAATAATCACATAAAAGGGAGGTGAAGCAGATAAACCCAGTGAACCTACAGATGGCGGTACACGTTTGAGCTACAAAATATTTATTTATTTATTTATTTGTTTGTTTGTTTGTTTGTTTGTTTGTAATCAAATAGCCCTTACTGTCTAATCAGCTATTATCAAATTTACAGTTAGATTTGTTTCTTTTGGAGATCATTTGTGGCACAATTTGGACATCTGGCCAGATAATTACTAGAAGATAATTTATGGAAATGAGCAGCGAGACGTTGATGGAGACCGAGATAACATGAATCTTATCAAAGTGCCATGTGCTGATGCATAAATAAATGTCAGGAGTCGTGTGTGACGGCGGAGGAGCAATGCGAAAGACGCGTGGCTGAGCGTGTCCAAGCGCTCAAGTCGCGTAAAATCCCGCGAGAGTTGAGCCAAGGCGCTTTCCCGCCTAATAATAAAAAAATGGCGTGTGCAGGTGAAGAACCAAACCAATGACATTTTGTATAAGGTATTCTGTTTATTAGTTACAAATAAAGATAATGTATAAAAATCTGGAGCTAATCAGCTTAAAAGGGAAAACACCACAGAAAAGCTGTGATTTTTGACCATATGGGACATTAGCAGGCCATGCTAATTCTTTACTGGCATGGCGCCAGGATAATTAGTAGAGGTGGCCATTTAATTCTACAGTAATTAAAAAGTAGGTGTAAACACATGAATTGATGGGGTAGTTTATAAGAAGATTATATATATATAAAATTACAAAAAATATAGTGTTTGTGTCGTAAGTTAAAAACTGTTGGAAATCAGTCAAATTAACTTATTAAAAAGTGCAAATAAACATTTACAGTATGCATGTACAGATAAAACCAGTATAAAATATTACGATCCATTAACGCAAAAAAAAAAAGATTGATACGTTTTAGAAAATCATTTAGGGTAAATGACCCCACTCGCTATATCTAAAGCATTACATGAACATGAAAACATATGTACTACAAATGAAGTCCACGACATGACTAAAAACAGTGTGTGTAAATTTCACGTGTCTGGCTATTAATTAGGCTTAAAAAAAAGAACAAGCAAGATGTTAAATCTATAATTACATGGGGACCGTGTCAACTAATTAGAAGCTTTTAAATAGAAATGTTATTGAAGATAATGAAGAAATCAATGTTCTGCTGATATGCTAATGACACACCATCTAGTCGAGTTAAAGCTATATATTAATTCAGGCTGCTGTCAATTACAGACACACTTCTGTCCTAATCTGGGCTGGGCTTTACTGCTTATTGTAAATGGGTGAAAAAGCCTCACAGCTTTTGATAAACCATCCACACTGGGAAATGGGCACTTCCTGATTTGCATGCATAAGAGGACAGACTGATAAAACTGCAGATTATGGAAAGATTTAGTTCAGTCATTCGTGAAGATAGGGTAGCCTATCAAAGGCTGCAAGATCTGATGGCTTGCAGATTAAAAGGCAAACAGCTGTTGCATAATTTGCTAGTTTTGTTCCCAATGTTTTGCCTGTTCATAAAGCACTGCAGCATGAAGTTTATTTTTGAGCTGCACATGCAAAGGTTTTTGTAAGGCCAATCATTAAATGTTGAGACAATAATTAAAATTTATTCCACATTGCACAAGTGCACAAGCCTCTGCTGGGAATATGGATAAAATATGAAGACAAGCAAAACGAGCCTTGTCCATAGCACATGAATGCAGACTTTGACTGTTGGAATAATCCTCAGCAGTAGCAGACAACGCATCGCATACCAATCATGTTTACGAGCATATTTTGAAACAGTTGACAGCTATTTTTCTTTCTGAGTAGGGAAAGAATGTTCACTCATGGGGAAGGTCACTAGAAGGTAACAAGCTTGATGTGGGCTGTGGTTAGGGACAGAGCGCTGCATTAGCCCAACCCCTATACACAGATTGCTAGAGCCTGATATGCTCATGTCAGGCAATCTAAATGAGAGATTGGGTCTCTAAGCCATTTGTCTACATTTGGCCCACAGGCCTATTAGAAGTGATGAATTGTTTTAAAGGATGTATTTTATACTTTTATACTCTGTTCCCTGGCAAAAGACATAGTACACTGTAAAAGAATAAGATTGTTGAAAAGATTTCACTTCGAGCACAGCTCTCTCTCTAGGTGAGATTCTGAAAATTGTTCGACAATGGATAATTGATTAAAAAGTCTCACAGCGGAGTCTTCATGTTAAAGTGCTTATAGGTATCCTAGAGGTCCTTACAACCAATAACCAAAAGTTGGCACCTTTAGTGCCTTATACAGTCTTATCTGACAATAGATAGAGCAGCAGATACCTTGTGCTGAGTCGGTAGGAAAAAAACAAATACTCAGCGAAGAGCTCCCCCCCTTCCCCTATGTGTGCTATCAGGGGTATTATGACCCCACAAAGCAGAGAGTTTGCTAGCTTCAGTTTTCTCATGGTGCTTCCACAATGGCATTTTTGGAAGCTGCCTGTCGGCATTGCTTAATTAGGCAAGGAGTTGATTAATTTGCACTAATTGACAGCTAATTAAAGGCCTGAGGGCACATTGGATTGACGTTTGTCAGGGCACCGGGGCTCAGCGAGGTCAGGGCAGCGGATTTGTTGCTCTGTTGGGATTTCTGGGTTTTCCCCCCCTTCAGGAGACAACCACTCTGTGGGGAACGAGTCCGATTTTAAAGCGGCTGTCTGAACAACACCCTGTTGATAGCTGGCTACTAGTGCCGGAGGCCACTGTGTGAACCACAGCATACTTGGCGTGGTGTCTCAGTGCTTTACACACATGGCTCATTGCATCTGCTGGTGTGACAGTGAAATTAAAATCAACAAGTGCAAATCTCTCACTCAGACACTTACTATAACAAAAATGGTTTAGAATGAATTTAATAGAATTTATTAATTTATCATTAATAAGTCTGGCATGACAACACTGTTAGAAAAAATAAATAACTAAACATAACCACCAACCATATGTACATCCATGTCTTTATCACAATGTATAAAATCACGCATGTACTGGCCAAGAGCTCTCAGAAGGAGGAAAGAAAATGTGATCTGTGACTTTGGCATGGTTGTTTGGCAAGGTTTGAGAATATCATAAACTATTTTCACAGATAAGTTTACACAAAATAGTACGGGAAACAAAATTCTATTCAAATAACTATAAACTATTACATTATAGTTATTATATAACTCTTTACAACCATGGTGAGAGAAAATACTCAAACCTTGAATCAGAAGTTCTTTTTAAAGTCTAGAGATTGTTGTGTAAATCCCAGATCAGCAGTTTCTGAAATACACAACCCACCTAACACAGACAACAATGACATCATCACATACATCATATTTCCCTTGAAGCTTTTGACCTGTATCTGTAGGATTTTATGCATTATTATGACTGGGTGACTGCGTGAATTAGCAGGTGTTCCTATTGAAGTGGTCACTAATTGCATTTCAAGTACCTTAAATGTCAGGGGGAAAAGGATCATTTAACTATTTAGATTAGAGCTTAACAAAAATATTGAAAAAGTGACAGGAAAAAAGAAAAAGTTGTTAGATAAGTCTGAATAAAAAGCCCTAGTTAGATGGTGGTTCTGTCAGTAGCAACAGACTCAAATGCAAAGGATCAGGGGTGTATTAGGGAGGGGAAGAGGCTCAGTTATTCAAGTTGGAAGGAGCAGGAGGACCCCAACCATAGCTGAAGCCTCTTCGACATCTACAGCCAATAGCAACCCTGCCCATTGTCTCACCTAATTACACTGGCCGAAGCATTCATTGTTTCGCATTCAGCATGCCTGTCTGATTTCCTTTTCCATGAGACCACTCGCTCCACTGTCCCTGGAAGTGTGCTAATTAGAAAAGAAATGGCCCTAGTAATTATGTCAAATCTCATTAACATAGATGACAATGAGTAATATTATTTTTACTCAATGTTTTGTGTCGGGGGCCTCAAAACTTCCAATTCACATTAAACAGGAGAAATGGCCTTACACTAGTGTGGATCCTAATGGGACAACTCTGTGGAGCGACAGAGGCATGAAGTTATTGCCCCAATTAAAAATGTTTTGACGGTGCTGCTTAAACTGCCCTAGTTTTGAGAAAGTTATTTTTTTAGGAGGGTCACCGGATATTTTAGTACATCTTATTATTATAACATTTTGAAAATAACAGAATAAATGGCAGTAAAAAACAAGCTATGGCAGTTATAGCAAATGTTTAAACAGTTTTGAACTGAATAATTAAAGAACTTTTATTTTTATTAACAAATAGTGTTTAACTAGAAATAAAACAAGAGTAATTTAGTTTAGAATTAAATGTAGAACAGACAAACAAACAAGACATTTAATTAAAGAAAAAAAACAACAATCAAAAAATATATTACACATAATACATGTACAGGAACTTGCATCAGTTCACCATGCCTGTTACTCAGCCATTTTATCAGGTACACCTACCATAAGGTCACTACCTGGGTAAATAATTATATCTTATCTGTTGCTAAACCTCATCCACCAATAGTAAAGAACCTCTGTAAGACCAGATAGAACATGGGCAGACACATGTCAGCATGTGTTGTGTTGGTACGAGTGCCAGGCAGTACCTGTACTGATTGTGTATTTAAACACTTTGTTTTTACAGGCCACTAGCTGGTTGTAAGCATACAGTTATAGAATTGTTTTGTTTATCTTTTTTTTGTCTTATTCCAGCAGTGATATTGAAAAACCCCAGAATTACTGCTAGACCTTTTACACACCAGCACACACACACACACACACACACACACACACACACACACACACACACACACACACACACACACACACAACCCTACTACAAGCTCAGTGTCAGTGCTGTGCTGAAAATGTTTCCCATGTTGAATGGAACCTAGCCAGCGGTGGTCCTATTGTGGTTTTTCCCAGTCGAATGGGCAGGTGGCAGTTAAATGGTACCTAAAATGGTAGGATTGCCTGATATTATGGTCGACACCAGCATTTTTTCCTAATAAACTGGTAACTCTGTATATAAATAAATTTATCCAGCTAAGCTTTTACAGGTCACAGAACTTGGCACTGTTATTTTGCTACAAAGTCTCTTGATTATAGGTCCAAACACAATCAGGACCTCTCTGTCTTCATTTTTTCGGCCTCTCCAGGATGTTAAGGAATTTCCCTCTCGTCATTTCTCTGGCTGGAAAGAATTGAAAGAGAAATTAAATTTAAATAAATAAATCAAATTAAGTCAGTCAGAGCACCACAATGCCAGTTAGAGCTAAAAACTGTGAAGAATAGATGCAATCGCAGAAATAGTGTCATTTTCTTGAGGGGAAAAAAACAAACAAATAAACAGGCTGCCGCTACCAGATAACTCCAGCTGCTTTGTTTTATGTAATAATCACTGAGAGCATCAACTCCCTGGGCGGCTCAGGAAGTCTAAAGCACTATTCAGACAAGATCATTTTTCTGGGCCATGACCAAACGTTTGTGGACACTGGAACATTTCTGTCAGATGTTCAAGTAAGGACATCTGTAGCAATTATAACTGATTTTTACTGAATAAGCAATCTCTCTATAAAGTACAGAGATTTGAGTCAAATCTCTGTACTCAAAATTCAATAAATTGTCTATATCTTGTAGGGCTTGGGGCCGGCCTATTAAAGTCTGGTAACCTTTACTTGAGGCTGGAACTCTATAACTTGCCTACCAAAGGCACCTCCAGCAGCATTAGTTTAGCAATGATACACAATGCAACACAGATGTAAAAAGTTCTAAACTAAAACCTCTCAAATCAGGCCAAACCTGCAGCAATTTAATGAACCATACCCATATTTAAGAGGCTTTTTCTTAAACATTCAGTTCTGAGAGACAGTCATGCAGTGTGTTACTGAAACTCATTCACATGCAATTGGTGTTTCTGGCAGTGTCAAAGTAGAACATGTAGTTTACAGTTAAACAAAAGTCAAACACACCAATCTAAAGGCAATGTGTAGAACGTACGCTTCTCTTACGACAAAAACTGCTACTCGAATTAGACCAATGTAAAAACAGGTGGGAACAGGACCTGGGTATTAATATCGGTGAAGAAATTTAAAGGAAATGCAACAAGAATCACGTCTCATAAGTTTCTTGCATCAGTTCAACAAAAAATATTTCCCCCATTCGCTTCAGATGTGCTACAGATGAAAGAATGTCTTTACACTCCACCTGTGCTGGCCCCAATGTTTTGTGTGTTCTGACAAAAAGTGTGCCGCATTATATGTGATATACTGTACACAGAATCGTCTCCCCAGTGGATCCTGAGATTTGTTTATTGGGTAACTTACTGATACTGATTCCCAATAAGCACACTGCAATGAAGTGGAGATCTGACACTGCCATCCCAATAGGTTTGTGGCAATCAGAAGTCAATAACTGTGTATCAAGCTATGATACTTTTTAATAAATAAACCCATAATGTTTGTTCACTCCTTTATATAGAAAATACACCAACAGACCAGATGGACCATAATTTTTTCCTTGACTAAATTTTAACAGTGCACTGAAACAATATTGTATTAGTACTGTTTTGTGTGATAGTATTTTACTGCCACCCTGTATTGGCACCGTCTTCAAAATCTAAAGACGTAACTAACAGCCAACTAGCACCTTGCACTTCCCCTAGCTCTTACATCTCTACTCTCCGCACTTTATGAAGTGGGTTAGCATAAAAAAAAATATTGTCCTCAGCTTGTATTTGCACATTTGTAAATCTTGTTTTAATAAAAGCGTCTTCTAAATGAATAAATGTAAATGCATCACCCTATACCATGTCACCTTGTACTGAAATGGGATTTGCATTTGCTCAAACATGAAGGATAGTCAGTATATACTCCAGAGAAGGCCAAAAGCATATACAGATACGAGACTTATATTTGGCACTACTCAAAGGTGAAGGTGATTTAACAGCTCTGTTGTGACAGAAGGACTGATGCACAGTAACACAGCATTGAGAGTAAAGGTGACGTGCCAGATTTTGGCTAATAGTATAGTGTAGCAAATTGTCATTTAGATTAAGTGGCCCACGTGGAATAATAATGCAGGGAGTTTGTGTCAGTAGCGACACCCTGAATTGTCAATCATTGGGTTAAACATGATGGTAATTGGATGCAGACTGATTAACTTTGCTTGGTACTGTCTCTTCAAATAACACAAAACAAAGTAATCAGAAGCAAGGCTGGTCAAACAGGGCTGCAGTCATGAATGAAACCATCAAAATGAGAAGGAATAAAAGGAAGTAATTTGACCTGCAATTACAGCTTAAGAGAAAAAGACGGGGTTTATAAATGTGGCCAGTGAAGGTGATGCAAATCTGTTGGATCTGAAATGGCAGACGACCTGAGAGGGAGTCAATGTATATTTGCAATCAAGAATTGGAGTACAATTTTTGCAATATGTAAGAAATAATTCTTAAGATAAAACAGATAAAAGGATAACTAGGATTTAGCTGACATGTTAACTCTAATATCCATCTCATCAACATACAGTCAACATTCACAAAAGATATTCAAATAACCAAGAAGTTGATTCATTTCCTTAAATAAGAACGTGAAGCGTCATCAATCCCACCCACTTATAAGAACACGGCTATGAGCTTGTACTCATGAGCTTGGTGCTCTAGCAACACCAAACTATAACATAACCATAATCAAAACAAGCTCTTAACCAAACATTTGAACAAGCAGCTAGGACTACAGTTTGTTTTGAACATCATTTAACCAACAATTGTAACAAATTTGATAATGGTTTACAATGGATTTCACCAATGTAACACGATTAAAAAAAGCCCCCCCCCATTTTAGAATATTAAGAAATCAGCTCACTGTGTTACCTAAGAGCCAAACAGTAATAAATCCATTTATAGATATAGACAAATTCATAATCAGCAGAGATTAGTCGTGTCATTTTCCCCCAAGTCGCTGTGTATCTTAATCCCCATTAAAGTGTCCATGATGGTCCAGTCAACAGCTTATTAAATGGGCCAGTGGTTTGTGGAGAGGTCTCAAATAGGGGAAAGCCCTCATCATTGCTAAACTAACAATTTCATCCTTAGCTCTTTTGGACCCTTACAATCTCTCACTCATTTTCTGTCCAAAACAATACAGAAGCCTATCTGGCTCAGCTCTCTCCCTGGAGACCTTGCCACCAGAGAGCAACCCTCTGATCCACTCATTAATTAGATTTCCATTTATCCTCCGGTCCCGTCAGAGCAGAAAGGAAATGATTTGCATTGAGTGGGTTAGATTAAAAGAGGGTCCAGCAAGCTAGCCACCTTCTTCTTTTGGCACGTGCCCATACGCAAGTGCAGCACACATGAGAGCACACACACACACACACACACACACACACACACACACACACACACACACACACACACACACACAATCAATACTGATTAGCAGGAGTTAGAGATTTGTTTAGTTGATTAGAAAGGTCAATTACTAATTCTGTACTTAGTTAATCAGCAACTTCTTTGACTCAAAATCCATTGGAAATTACATACTGTGGATTTCAGCGCTTCTATTTAACGGTAATCAGAGCTAAGGCAGATTTCTGAGGCCATCTACACACACCATGTTTAAAAATAATAAATAGATAAGTAGTTGTCCACATGATTGAGCATATACTTTTATATCTACATAATTCAAATGAAATTTTGTTTGTGCATCTATCTATCTATCTATCTATCTATCTATCTATCTATCTATCTATCTATCTATCTATCTATCTATCTAAACACACATATAGAGAGAGAGAGTGAGAGAGAGAGAGAGAGAGAGAGAGAGAGACACTAATGTGGACAACAATGGAAAGTGCACTGCAACATTAGCTTCCTTTTCACCATGAACCGAGCACTGTTCATTTTCCACAATGAGTATTTTTGTCTATATCTTGTAAGTTCGGAGTGGAAAATAAACTAACAAATGTGACATAAGCAGAATCGAGATCGTTCCAATCCTTTTGAGGATGCCTGCGTAAACAGCAGGGTGTGACATGGATACTCCTTTCTTCCATCTTATGAGCTTTGGCTGATTAATGCGAGGATTGCAATAGCAACAAGATGGATCCTTTTAAACCCAGAAGAGAAAATGAGTCCCTGGACTGAGCTGAAAATCCTGTTTAGATCAGATTGCCCCAAATCACTTTCATTAAGAGTCAAACACACCAATTGCACCCCTGTTGCACATCTCAAACTGCCACTCGGCTATTACAAGGCGTAATCTTTATTTAATAGATTTAACATCCATATTCACTGCCTGATTCCCATGGGAGAAAGGCGGAACGCTGAGGACACACACACACGGACACACACACACACACATGCATGCACATTAACCCACACCCACATGTCCCCCGCTTCGAAATACATACACCTGACGCTCATGTTTGGGCTCAAAATTCAATTACCCACTTATTGATACTTCACAGGGATATTTAAGATGCAGACATGGAGAGTGATTTCCCAAGGGAGCCACCGCTTCCTCTTAATGTCCCAGCCGAGAGCTCCTCACCCCTCCCGCCTGTTCTCTACACCACGAATCATTACACACAGGCAGGCATGTGCACACACACACAGTCTCTCTCTCCCTCTCTCACACACCCCTTCTGTCTCTTTTTCCCCTGTCTATCTCTCCCTCTCCCACACACACACACACACTCTCTCTCTCTCTCTCTCTCTCTCTCTCTCTCTCTCTCTCTCACACACACACACACCCACACCCAATCCCTGTCCATGAGGTCTCCTTATTAATAGGCAATCAGTCAAAATTCATTCATTAAAAACCTTAAAAGGTTTTTGCACAGACACTATGATTAGCTGGGAAAGAAAATCCAATGAATTCCTAATGCACCTATGGAAATGAGGTGTCATTTCCGATCTGTTGATGGAGGCAGTGGGGAGGATGAAGGAGGGAGAGGGTGAGGCAGCTGCTTGCGTTTCCTCTTCCTCTCTCTTGAGCCAGTTTAGCTGTAGCTGTAAGTCAGCTACTGTATATGCTATGCACGAAGGTAAAATGTACCAAGGCACTAGAAAATCATTATTGGACTATATGAAGTTGGGCCATGCTTCTGTCATCATGTGTGCAACTCTAGATTAGTCAGAGATAAGCATCATTCAAAGCTAAACACACTGGCTTTTCCCTATTTGCCTAGATCAGGTTTGCTTCAGCTTGACACACTGAGCAGAGGCTGTGACATCAGCCCTTTCTGCATTTTGTTATCTGCACGATACGGACAAGTGGCATGAAAAGGCCAGAGAGAGCAGAGGAGGAAGGGGGAGTGGATAGATAGAGGAGAGCTTTCACCCAGCACAGCCTGTCATTCTGACAACACTTCATAACTGCTGGCCCTGCGGTCAGGTGTCTCTGAAGGATTGATGGAAGCCCATTACTACGATGCCGTAGCGTCCGTCCAATCATTACAGTGCTACGGTGCACTTAATAGAGCTGAGATTGATCTGAAGGAGGGGGCATTGAACGCTGGGGCTATTAGTGTTGGACAGGTGTGACCCTTCAGCTTCACTCCTGATAGCAGAGCAGCTACAAGATGCTGGTTTTAGTGTCGAGTGTGTTTCTTTTTAAGGATTTAGCAGATTTCTTTAGTGAACTAATACGGTTTATCTGACTTTGATTCAAAGACTTTATTTGCCCTCAGCCTTTGCTTGCTTCGGAACTAACACAATTTCATCACATTGCATCGGAATGGACCATTACTCATGGAAAGAAGACAATCTTATCTGAAAAAAGGAACACATTATATTCATGCCTTCTTCATAAATCGTAACAAAGCGGAGTAAAAGACTTCCCAAAATTCCATAGCAGAGTATTTAAAAGACATTTTCCTAAATTAAGATCCGGCCTCCCGAACGTCTGTCAAGAGGAAACAAACATGTTACATCACGCCACCATTTGTAACAGCAGGCATTAGTAGTATCATCAGCGTTGCCTGAGACCTATCTCTCCCAAAGGGCCACTCTCTTTTCAATTACCTTCAATAACAGCACTTATCAGTGTAGTGAGTGTCCCTGTGGGACTGGAGGGTCCTGATGAGCACGCTCAGACAGCAGTATTTATCATGGCCTGGAGCAGATGGGGACTGGAAGGGGGAAGGAAGGCTGGGCACGCGTCAGCTCCTCAGAGACCACTGCTACTCGGCGTCACACGGTTAACAGAGGAGGGGTGTGGGTCCCCAAGGAGGTGGATCTGGCACACGCCTCATTCTCATGCTTACAAAAATATGACCACATGTTTGCACGCGTCGTACAACGAGGCACAATTATACTTGCTTGTGCTGTATTGTCCTTACCATATCCTTTTTTTTTTTTTTAAATTACTAACAATTATTTACTAAAAAATATTCAAAAAAATGTCTAGTGAACCAAATTAGCAATCTAAATAGCAATTATTAAATTCTTCTTAAAAGCATGTTAGCCAGGACAAGGAAGAAATCAAAAATGCAAAATCAGCACTTCTGAAACATTTCACTTTAAAGGTCTGCAACTCCATTAAATCTAAGCCACTTGTGTGTCCTCCAGCCAGAGGCTTCAAGGGTGAGTTTTCACTGCCTGATTACGCATCCCCATTAACCAGCTCAGGACTTTAATGGCCAGCGTGGCACAGTAAATCGTCCTGGCACAAGCCCCCCGCCCCACATGTCCTACTCCGCCCTTCCCTGGCTCAATTTAAAGACGCCGCTGAGTGAAAGAAACATGAAGAAAAAGTAACTGAGATTTACAAGGCTTTCACGACAGCTGCGAAAATGAAGAAAATTAAATCGCACCACGTTAAAGGTCATTGCTGGTTGAAGTCGCTGGGAACAAAAATAATAATCACAATTTTGTACTTGCTGAAGGTGGACAATCAAGTGGACTTCATGTACATTATTGGGGATATGCAAATTACAACTGATACAAAGTGGTTGAGATTAATACGAGATATAATAACAGATCCAAAAATATCCAAATAATTATTAGAGCTCTTTCACAATAAAATACTCATCCTGCCAAAGTAATTGTTAGCAATGGATTGCATCCAGCATGTGCTTTTTGTTCATAAACAATAAAAGACATTAGTTTCAATAAAAGCTTAATAATTTCTTAACTTAAAAAAAACTGGCTGTAATTTGTTTCTAGGACAAATTTTATTTATTTAAAGTGGACCAACAGCCCACAAGTGCTCTGTCTATATATATATATATGGAAACTTGCCTGAAACTGCTGGGAGAATGAGAAAAAGATTGTGTAAAGCTTCAATAGTTTTTCACAGGGTTATTGCCATCTTTATTATTTTAACAGGACAGAAATGAATGAAAAGAAAGAAACCCTTCTACTGTATTAGCAGATGTATACATGTGACCACTTCCACTACATACTGTACATCTCTCTTTTTTCCTCAAATTTCTGCATTTACAGTACAAAGTAGTAGTGTTGCAAAACTTCCACTGAGATATAAATACAGCTCACTATTCCTGCACCGTCACTAAATGCACAAATATTTCAAGCAAACAACTGTACCGCTGATGTGCTTTTGAGCAGAAAATTGCTTTGTGCCATTTGCTGGGATGAGAGAGAGCATTCTAAGAGGCACAAAGTGTATCTGTAGACAGCATTTCAAAGAACCGGGCTACTCAAAAAGCACTAGCGATAAATGGCAAAAATATGGAGCTATACCCTCTCAATCTTAGTGGACAGTTCAAACTTCTGTTGTCTGACAAAATGTTTTTGAGAAACTCAAACTCAAACGTTCCTGTGCCCTGCACGTACTAATTTCCTGATCTTGTGTTTATTAGCAGCAGGCAATCATCTCAAACAAGCAGCTAACTAAATGGAACTAGCTATTTGCTGCTTGCGGTAACATCCGGAATAGAAAATGAAACTGTTCAGGTACCTAAGCGGAGAACGTTAGTGTTTATCCGCAGATATGACGACACAGTGTTTGTGAGAAAGGTCTACAGCTGTGGTGTCCAGTCTCATGCCCTAGTTCGATGATTATAATCATGGGCACTCTCATTGGGCAGTGAGTAGGGTATAGTGCTGTGTTTTAGTGAACATGAAGGGTTTATATGCGACTTGTTATTCCAGCAACACTACACAGGGTGCTATAGAGCTCAGGGCAGGTAGTGGAGTGGTTTATGGACATGAAGTGTCGATATGATGAGCTTTAAATCCCACCAGGCTGAGATCAACAGACAACATGAGGGGTATGTTTATATGCTGAGAAGCAAAATCTAAGACTGAGTAACTTTTTTTATTTTATATAATTTATATTCTTTTTTTTATTTTCAATATTAATGAATGCCATTTTTACATATTTACAAAAAAACTAAAATAAAACAAACAATTTATGACACAGTTGATGGCTTCTACTGACATACAAACTACATATATACATCTGAGAAAATTGCAGGATGGCTGATGATCATATAAAGGTCCACTAGCTAGCTGCCAGTAGCTTGTTAAGCGTAAACAATAACAATTATACAACTGAACTAACATAATTTTATTACCACCATGCACCCAGAATTACAATTACCATGATATTTAGATTAGGCATAATCCCCAAATGAATGGGCATACTCTAATCATAGCCATCAGATGGAATTTTACAAAACAGCACTGAGCTCACTTGAAGGTCTACCTCTTTATGCCCTCAGATCAACACTGAGCTTTCAACGCTATGTATCCTCGCTCAAATCCTTCAGATGCATCACATATTAAATGAATAGGAATCTTCCACCAAATGCTGCATTTGGGAAGCTCAGGCTACACCTGAACGATGCGCCTTAATGCATCTGAATCGGAAATTGTCCACAAATTAAACTCATTCTGTAATATCAAAACCATCAAACATTATCTAATCCCTGAATGCACAAATGCAGACGAATTCTGACTGTTCTATAGAGATGGCCGTGGTTCAGACGGGCATCTATGCTAATTCTGTCTATAAAAATTATCAGGATCATTTTACATGTTGAGGAAATCAGTAACCCGTCACTGATCATGTTCGACCAGCTCAAGCATCCACACACCTGCTCGATCTGCATATGACTTCTGAAAGCATTCTGACAGCCACTTAGTAAACAGTTACCAACAAATACCAAACTGAACAACTGACATCTACAAAGTCTAATACATCTATACAACTATTTTAACACAGCAAAAGCTCAGGAAGTCTCTTCCTCCGTAACCCCCACCCCCACCCCACCCAGCACACACACACACAATTTAAGAGCATTTTCTTTAAACTTAGATGTATATAAAGCAGGTCAAATGCTATTTGTTTACTTATTTAGATTTACTCCACATTTTCCTGGGTTCATTTAATTTTCTATTCCTTTGAAGCATCAGGATTTCAGAGATTTGAGAGATAGAGCATAGCTATAGATCTATAAACATTTTACCTTAACATTCGACTGATAAATAAGCATCGTACTGCAGCAGAGAAGCTGTCATTCATAAATTATAAATGATGTCCATCAAGAATAATGCCATAATGAACATACACTGTCTATACTGTAGGGTCTGTAGGATTGGACAGGTCACATTCTGAGTAACAGTGAAGTAATATTTTTACTTTTTTAATTTTAGTTTAACAGCACCACCTAGAGGACAAAAGAGCCACTAGCATAATACGCAAGCATTCAATCCACATCAAGTGGAGATGCACTTCATTTTTACCTATAAACTTTTGCCAAAAATACACAACCATGTCAATAAAACATGAAGCGGACAGCAGAAGTTTGGTCCAGTTGTAATTATCACACTGATCAATTATCACACTGAAAAAAAATTCAGCATGAGATATAAAGCAGGACATTAACATATAATGAAATAAACTTCCTATTTCAGGTGAAATCCAAGTATCATTATTTTGCTATGTGGCTACAGGTTTCACAGTCATTACAGCTCAGATATTAGGACGTTTCAAAGAATGTGCACAACTTTCAGTGGATTTCTATGGAGCTCAAGCTTTACATTACAGACGTGTTTAACATGATTGGGATTTAAAGTGCCATCAGCTCTTGAGGCACACTGTGGCTTATAGTTTTACTTACATTCTTCCAAGCCCAACTGATATGCCAAATTCTGCAGCCCTTTAACTTTTTCCATCAGGTTAGCTGTGGTCAGACTTCCCAGCTCTGTGACAATAACAAAAGAGTAGCTTAGTTAAATGGAAAATAAACTGCTCTGAACAACCAAATGATGATCTAATTATTACAAGATCACAGTCAGAGTTTTAACATGTATTTGAAGTTTGGTTAAGCATGCACACAACAAAACCTTTTAACATTTCTATGTCTTCTGACTCCAATTCTGCCATCCACTTAGGTGGAGAATCCGTTATTGGCTGGAAAATAAAAAAAAATAAGATAAAATTATTCTTCTCCTGATCACACCAAATGAGTTCAAGATAATGAACATATGATGTGTACAATACTTACGTTTTTAAATGAGGCAGCAAATTCTGAAACCCCTGGCACTGTTTAAAAAAAAACAAGACAAATATTAAATAAGAGAAAACAGTGTAACGATGCATTCTATCCATCACACACTTTGTAAAAAATATTAGATATTAAAAAATATATATATTCTTTAACATTATAATATAAAACTTACATTTCTCTGGCCAGAGGTCAGGTGAAGCTCGATCAAGCTTTTCAAAACTCAGCAATGACGACTCAAAGTCTTCAGCTTCGACAAAGAGCAGAAACTTTTAATTAATTTATCAGTGCAATGTCAATATCATGGAAGCGTAAAATATAGTAAAGGATTCACTATTATTATTATTATTGCAGGTCCAGTCATCTCACCACCAGTTATGTAAACCCCTGACTGAGCTGAGCTTGCACAAGCTCATGTTCTGTCCAACCAATCACTAATAACCATTGTTTTCCAACAACCAATCCCTGACCACCACTGTTTGTTCCACCCACAGTCTTCATTTTAAACTCTGTTCTTGGGGACATTAAATAATAACATGAAGTCATTTCATTAATTTCCTTCATGTTTACTTCCCAACTACTCACTAACCACTGCTTTTTAAGCTTAGAGTGTTTTAAAGAAATTACATAAATAGTATGTTTGAATGGTTTGACTACTTTGGAAATACAAACATTTGGTTTGTAGTTCTGTGACCAAAGATATTTTATTTTATTTTATATATATATATATATATATATATATATATATATATATATATATATATATATATATATATATAAAGATAAGATACACACACGAAGTTATACTGCATTATCTTTTGTTCTATATTCAGAAATTCTTACTTCCCTGCATAACACCTTTTGATATGCAAATGATCCAGACGCTTAAATGACTATGCAAATTAGCCCGTTGCGTCACCTGGCGATTTTAAAGCCTGCATTAGCTACTTTTCCCTTGACAACAATCATTGTTGAAACTATCTATCTATCTATCTATCTATCTATATATATATATATATATATATATATATATATATATATATATATATATATATATATATATATATATATATACACACCTTTGGTAGCTAGCCATGTCGACTACCATAATACTGTTTAAATAGCGAGCATAATCCTGATATGTAGTTAGTTATCGGTGTTAATACTGAACACAACAGAGTCTGGTTATATAGCAGGCGGATCTCTTGGTCCTTCATGTCAGTTAGATATCTGCACTACCAGCTGACTAGCCTGCTAACTAGCTAGCATAAATACATAGGTTATCGTCTAGTCTGCTAACAGGAGGCTACTAGAGACCGATAAACAGGCGCTAGCTGGCGATTTGAAAAGTAAATATAGCGTTAGTGTGAAACTGTTAAATTCATTATTCACAAAGAAAGAAGGCGCATGAATTCTCACACACACCACTACACGTACTGAACCCTTCTCATGACATTTAAACATCGACAGCAGACAAATTAGTCGGTTGAGAGGAATTAAATTTTACCTCCATTCGGAGACGCCATTTTTACATCGAATCACGTGACGTCCGAGAGCCAATGGTTGACGAGATGTTCAGGGGTGACGGAGATAAAGCTCCGCCTTATTAGGAGTCTGATGGGAAATGAAGTTTGCACTGCATAAGAGAAGAACTACACGGGGGATTGTTGAACATTTCTGAGACCTGGTATTGCTTTTATTATACATCTAATACATCTAATAATAATTTATTATACATCTAATAATAACCTAGAATTTTTATTCTGTTAATTCTTATTTCTTTTATTATTCGTCATTTCCTTTATCATTAATTATGTCTACCGTCTTCTCTATGTTTATGTTCTCTAAAGCTGCTTTGAGACAATGTCTATTGTAAAAAGCGCTATACAAATAAACTTGAATTGAATTGATTTTAAGTGGAAAAAAAGGTAACCTAAGGGGAAAATGTCCTGTTATACCAAAGTGCCGTTTTATTATCAAATCTGATTGGTTGAGGGGTGCCGATTATTGTTCTGTAATTGCATGTTTCTAACTAGTTTTTATAGTAACACTTAATTTTAGTTTTGTAATTTTTTTTAAAGTTTTAATGTGCTGGCTTATTGATGTAGATCAGCAATTATTCTTATAGTATAGTTATAGATAGATGGTTTATTGTTATAGTATAGATTAGTTTTTGTCTAATTAGTGTTGGATTTACAAGCACTTGTGTGGTGAATTATCTATATAATTTAAATCTTTTTAGCATTTTACAATGTGCTGTTATTTGGTAAAGAAATACAGAATTGTGGCTACGGATGATGTTTTGTCAAAGAATTTATGGAAAGAGACACGGCTGGTTGTGGTTTGTAACAACCAGAAAGTTTTCCCAATATCAAAGAGTTTTTATTTTAGAAGACTTTGTGCATCTGATCCTCACCTGCATCCGTTTATATATTGGCTTCTTCCACTTCCTTTATGGCTACAATTGTTAATACATTTAAATACTCACCAAAAATAATAATTACATTATGTTCAAGAACAAAGCAAGAAAACAACCTGCACAGAAAAGTTTTCTAAAAAATATTTAATATTTACGTTAAAATGATCTGCTGGACAATCCAATCTGGACAATTTCACAGACTGGATATTGACAGCTACTATCAGATACTGCAAACAAATACTTGAAAAACTTTGACCATAATGTAGAAATCCCCCAAAACAAGAAAGTGAGATTTCCAGAACTCCAAGAAACTTCCTTTCAGCTCTAATCCACTATATCAGTGAAAGGTCGCTACTTCTAATATATTTATGACCTAAAAGGCACTTTGTGTGATTGTTTATTTCACTGAAACCTGGAGTAGTTTATAGTTGTAATGTATATCCGACAAGCCTACAAACACGAACAATTAAATAATTAATGCTTTACAATACTGAGGACATTCGAATGTCATCACTTATAAGTTATCAAATCTAGCATATTTAATTACGATCTTGTAAAAAGAAATGTCACTGTTTCAGCAGCTCTCTAGTCTCTGAACCAGTTCATAGATCATCTGTTTTTCCTGCACCATGTATTATGTCAAAACACTTTAAAATTCCCAGGAGTCCAACCATCTGAGTCCCGCCATGGAGGAGGCAGGATCATGAGCAAGCGGTCCCTTCATGCCGTAGGACAGAGGGTGGAACAGGTAAAAGCTGCAGGGAAGAGAGATAAATGATCACAGACATGTAATACCACCACTCATCTTTGGAGGTCTCATGCAATCCATGACTCTATGGGTCAGAGCCCTTTTGGCGACACGAGATGAAGCTACACAATATCAGGCAGGTGGTTTTTAATGCTCTGGCTGATTGGTGTAGATCAGTGATTATTCTTATAGTATAATTATACATAGAGGATTTATTGTTATAGCATAGTTTATAGCTTAGTTTTTGTCTCGTTAGTGTTGCATCAGTGCTACATTGTGTTAAAATGTTTTCCACAGTCTTTAATCCATTTGTCAGACCTGTACCCATGTTTGCTTACCTGAGATTTGTTTATTGTTATAATAGTTTTAGGTTAACAGTAAAAACACTTTCCTACATCTAGGCTTTAAAAACAAGATTGAATGAGTAAAATAACTCCATATAAAAATAGTGAGTTCAAAAAATCTGGAGAAAAATTATAACGTGAGTTGTACAGACTGCTAACCATATATTTCTTTTTTTAAGTCCTCTCAGAACAATGTCTCTACACAACACAGGAAAAAAACAGTAATTTACACTTGAGATACTAAATTTAATATATATTTTTTTTTTCAGTCAAACTTTTGACTGGTAATGTACCTTATTCAGTTTTATAATTAATCATGTAGCGACTCATCAATAAAAAGAAGTGAATGGTTGTATGCCATAAAGGATGCCATGATTATATAGAGCTTTTCTCTCTCTTTATTATTACTTCCACGGGATCTTGAACATCTATATTATTTTAAATACCTGCACATAAGAGTTATGGAAAGAGATTATAAAAGCCCTAATGTTAGTGTTTTGTATGATCTTTAACAGCCATGAGTTAAGGCGGCTTAAGAAAATTACTACATTCTACTGGAGGGAGGGAGAGAGAGAGAGATAGAGATAGAGATAGATAGATAGATCTCACCTGTAGAGGAGTCCAAACAGTATCACCATGTGACCTGCTCTTAAAATGCACTTTGATACAGCTAGACAAAACAGGAAATCAGCATTCTGCAAAAGTGCATCCAGTGTTATTCCTTTAAAGAAAAGAAAAAAGGTTAAGTCACCAAGCTGTCTGAATGGCGGTTTTGCTTCACACCGTGCTTGTTTCGCACACACTGATGGTTGATGTAGTGCTATCCAGACCAAAGACCACCAACAGCAAAGTTCTGTTAATGTCAGCGAGTTAAAATCCTGATGATGCCACAGCCACATTTCAGTTGATTGCTGTTTTGCACAATACTTTATAATACCTCATGTAACTGGTGCTATAATACTAATGTGTTCACTCCAGTATTTCTGCACAAGCAACGTTGATTGAACATACAGTATTTAAGTCCTTAGCTCTGTCTTTGTTTTATGTAGCACCATGATCCTGGAGAAATGTCTCATTTCACTGTGTGCTGCAACAGCTATATATGGCTTTAATGACAATGAAAGCTTCTTGACTTGACTTGAGCCATCTATGGAGCAAAATCGGCCATACTCTCAATGAAGGAAGGTAGCAAAATATTTTACACTCTCTCCCTATGAATTACAGTCACACTAGTCAATCATATACATTTTCTGTGCTCATGCACATAGAAGGGGGCAGAAGGAAGCAGACAGGGGCATTGTTCTTGGTTACTCTGCCCCCTTTAAGCAGCAGTTAAAAAGATGCAGTTCCCTTGTGTCAGAGGAAGCATATGGCATTGGTATCTTATCAATAATTCTCTTGTGGCTGAATGGGCAATTCCCCACAACCACACTACAACATCTAGTGTAATTTCTTCCTAGAAGAGTGAAAAAATATTAAAAACAACAGGAGGAGCTGAATCAGGAATTCAACTGGATCAAACTCTGGACTAAACTCTGGTCACAGGTCCACAAGTCTATCTCTAACTCTCTACGTGAAATGGTAGCTCAGTGTTTAACGGGTTGGACAACTGATCTAAAGGTTGTGAGATTGTAATCTCTGGCCGTCTCTGGCTGTAATTTTGTGTTGAGTAAAGTTGTATGTTCTTAAAGTAAGCAAAACTAAATATTTTCCTCCTCATCACCACACCAACAATCACATTACAGTTTTCCCAGAAGAAGATGGTTCCAGTTTAGTGTTTTTTGTTTCTCCCTACCTGTAAGCATACTGCTGAAGAGCATGGCAGGAAAGTAGTGGTGGTAGTAGAGAATTCGCCCCATGATGTAGAAGGGCATGTAGTGCAGCACCCAGCCCAAGAACAGCATTCCACCACCTTCTAGAAGAACCTGGCAGCGTGCTGAACAAACAGAACGGCAGGAAAGCAATAAAAGATCATCAGATAATATAGATAGTTCACATACTGTAACTAGGTTCCTGGGAGTTATGCTGCTTTAAGATACCGAAAGTTAAAGTGACAGTCATGCCGTGTTAGACGCAAGGCCACATTGACATGGTCTGTGTACCTACATCTTTTACAGCTCAGCAATTTAGCATTGTACCTCCTGTAATCATATATCATTCATATATTTCCTGTTTAACCAATAATCATGCAGTTTTTTGTTTACCAGTAACCAATCGCTAACCCTGTGCAGTAAACTATATCATCACATGTAACCCTTTAGCCAAAAACTTGTGACAAAAATCAATTGATTACTCGGAAGTCAAGATGCTTCACTTTGAGTTTAACTTTCATTTGTCTACAGAAGGTAATATATTCCACAACCACTGAACAGAAGTATTTCTTGCTCACCTTTCCTCCCTCCCTCGAGTTTAGCTCCTCTCTGTATGGCCAGAGAAAACAGACACACCATGACAAGAAATAGAGCCAGAGTGAACAGATTCAGCCACCAGATAACCTGAAGAGCAGACAGACAAGTGCAGCAGAGTCATACACCTTTCCTGAAGCCTTTGGAATAACTTATATAACTTATATAATATTGTTCAGTTACTGTTCTCCAAAAACTCATCCATGTATGAATGAAATGTGTATAATGCCTCTCTCTATCTCAGTTTCAGAAAACTGCCTATTATTTAGAAATTTGGAATATTACCTGTAAAATAAATGATGTACAGTATGTGCATCTCAATCAGCTCCTTAGTTCACTACTAAGCGCACTGATCATGGAGTTTAGCATTTTAACATTTTTAACAATTGCTATTTAATAACTGTTGCAATTGCAAAATCCTTCAGATGCACCAGAACATTTGCTCCGTAAAATAATCCCACAATGCACTGCAACAAAAAGTCGTACATGAATGAAGCCTCTCAGCTAGAAAAGGAAATCTGGCAGACGGATTCAACTTCAACTATAAACATATTATTTGTTTATTTATAACTATATACATGCTTTATATGACCTTCTATATACACCTAACTTGAGTCTTCTGACATGAGTGTTAAATGATTTAAAATAAATATACTAGCTATTTTTCATAATGTGCTTTAAACTACATAAAAAGGTCAAAGAAATCGTACCTGCTGTTTTGTTGATAAATGCCATTGGTGAAGTTTTACAGCTTGAGTATATAGTCGTGTCACCGAAGAGTCAAATCACTAATGAGTCACCAATGTTCCAGAGTCTTTACAACTTTCCCTAACTTGTGTACATAATACACCTTTTCATAACCTAGGGAACTAGGGAGCTGATTGAGACACATCCATGGTAATATTCGTGGCTCTTTACTGTACCAGAGCATGTTATCCCTGAACCTTTTACCACCAGAACACAGTAGGCCTTTTGGTTGCCATTATTTATTATTTATAGGCTTTATTTTTTATTATTTATAGGCTGACTTGTATTTGAATTATTGATGATTGGATTAAACCCATTTAATTCCACTGAGCATACAGACAGACTGATAGCTTTGATAATTAATAGCAACTAATAATGTAGTTATGAAAAGGTCCTCCAGAGGATTCGGGATACAGGGTTCTTTTCACAGCTAAACAAATTTATATACAGGTTTCACTGTCTTCAACAACAGAAGAATAGAAGAGAGAGAGATAGGGAAAGTGGATACTCACAGGGTTCCCTAAAAGATACACGCGATACTCTGTTTCATTCACTCCAGAAAATCTCAAGCCCTACACATAGAAGTGACAAGAATTATTTCTTAATAGATTAATTCAAATGACTAGTATTATTTATCTTGCTTTGAAAAGTATTGTAAATTTTTGTGTAACACAAGAAGGTCACCTGATAGTTGATAGGCCAGTGCCAGGGTTTGGAGTTAACTTCATTGTCTTTAGGTTTTAGGCCACTGTTTCCCTGTTGTTCAAGAGCAAGCAATGTGCATCAGGATGTTTCTTGGTGTCAATAGGTATGTTTACATGCTTCCATTGATCAGTCCTGTAAACGGTGCAATCCAATTCAAATACTTGGTTTACTTGTGCATTATATACTGTATATTGTCCAAACATGACACCTGCACAAGCGAAGAGTGTCTGGCTTTTTGCGTTTGCACCACTGCACAATATGTTTTTTAATCTAATTGAGAAAAAAATATACAGATTTTTTCGCCCTAATCGCCATATTATTTCAGACCTACCAAATCTTTTAATTCAGATCATTCAGATCGAACTCAACCCGATTACCGACAGATTATTTGGTTGCATGTACACATACTGAAAGAGATTTTTCTATTTCGATAGAGTTTTTCAATAGAGCTTACCCTAATCATCACAACATGAGATTCAAGTAGGATCTCCAGGAAGGAAGGCTTTAGCACACACAAACTGATGTTGGGCACTATGGAGACACGAAATCATACTTTATGCTGAAAGTCTAAAATAAAAAATAAATGAAAAACAGTCATCATATCGACAGGGTGGAGCTGCTATGACTTACATTTGGGGTTGATGTGATCTTCAATGTTCCACTGGGAGTTTGGAGTTTCCTTTAAGTATGGACTACATGTCACCTCTGCCTGCTCCCAGCCCCTTTAAAAATGTGAGAGATTTGTAATAAATCTTATTATTTAATACATAATTCTTCATAGATTTTTACCCATCTATCTTCATGTTGTTCCTGGACTAATAGAATTACCTCAGCTAAAGCAATCCCTGCAGTATTGTTACAAAATTTGATATTGATCATGATATAGATGTAATATTTCCCAGCTTTACATGGGGTTTACATGAAATTACAGTGAACGGCTTTTTCGCAGATGCTTTTGAATGCACTGATTTGATCCACCAATCAGCTTGAAGTACAGCACTGCAGTTTCACATCACAGTCAATTTACACCCAGACGTACAAATGTTTGGGGCATAAAGGACACGTCACCGCGGTCTGAGAGGTTCTTACCACTTCGGGAGCATCTTCCCTGAGGAATAGAGCACACAGCCAGTTGAACGATGCAGGAAGCGCACTTTACTACGCAACACCTTCACCGGGTCACCTTTCTTTCCTCCACACACCTCCACCTGCCAGAGATCATTGGGATCGCCTGTACCATTCTAGAAAAACAAAGAGAGCAGGTTATGTTTAGGATCTCTAGTGATATTCCTTCTGCACAGGTATCTATTAAAGTGAATCGTGGTAATGTGGCCCGAAGAAAATGGAATCTGCGAACCAATTACCGTTGTGTTATTTGCATCCTTTCATTGCACAGTTAGCGATATAAGCCTTTTTTTTTGATGATCTTTGGTGGACACAGAAATACAGCATGATACTCACAATGCCATAGCCTGTGACTTGAAGGTGCTTCTTAGTCAGTGGTGCTTCATGAAAGTGACTGTGCAGGTTGCGTGAGGTCCTGGCAGAAAAAAACGGTTTAGAATCATTCTTGTGGTTTGGATATATCGCTGGAGGTTTTTTGTTTGGCTTGTTATATCCATTAGAAAAAAACAATATGCCATAGGATTGCGATGCTGCTCCTCAAGGCAACAACAGCTCGACCACACAATCAGGGCTGAATGTTATAAGGGCTAATACCTCATTTTATTTTGAGAAAAAAATACAAATAATTAATATAAATAAATAAAAAGAGTTTTTGCCTCCTGTAAGCTTGATTACTGCAGCAGTAGCCAATCATCAATCAAAATACAGAGTATGGTATGAAGTGGAGGATGTGGCTGATTTCTTTCTAGCACACACTGTTTACTCGCACAGCCTATCTGTATCAAGTAAGGACATCATTTCCATAGGAGATTGGGGTCTGTGATGGTCACGGGTATTGGCTCGCTCACCCCAAATAATCAGAACTAGCAATTACATCCCTCCAATATTTATATTTACCATAAACAACTTAAACATATGTGGATGACATTTATTGTCCAAAATTCCTCATGTTCTGAACGGAGTTATATAGAGATAAATCAGATAAAAATACTAAAAGCTCTCCTCTACTGACTTTTTTAAAGACATGTAAAAGACACACACACAAAAAAAAATCATATTACTGATGTATTTTATGTCATTGAACAAAACATGAACACATTTTGAGCTTGTCATGATCAAAAAGTTATTTCAGGCATAAAAAAAAGAAATAAAACTTTTAGCACTCTAAAAGCCAAAAATATAATAGTGACATAATTGTAATGGCGAGTTCCAAATATGTATAAGAATTTCCACATCCACAAGTCAATAAAGAGACACTTCATGAACATACTCACTCTTTGTGCTCCAACCGAATGATGTCACCGTGTCGGATGAGCTCGGGACTCACTGAGGGATCTAAAGTGTGGAGGAAATAAAAAAAACCCACAATCTCCACAACCACATGCAACTGGTGTCAGAAAAAAGATCGTAGGAACATCCAGATTTCCCCTCACCATCATCATCATCAGGTCTCTTGACGAGCCACAGATTATTAAAGTCTTTGTGCAGATAAGCTGTGACCTATTAAAGCAGAAATGCAAGACTGCGTATTATTAGCTAGTCTTAATAATAATGCAAAAATACTGATTTTATAAAAGGAGCTAGCTACCAATATAGATAGAAAACAGTGTGAATGTGTAAGGAATCGGTTTGGTTATGGGTTTACAAATGCTACGTGTAAGTGTTATACGAGTAAACCTCATAATAATCGTTATAATCCTAAAATTCGGACTTTTTAATGAAAAATTAATTGAATGATTTCCTTTTTTAATATATCTGTATAACATAAATGATTAAACTTTATGTAAAAAATATTTTAAATGCTTGGCTTTTCCTGAACTCCAGCAAAATACTCTAGTATCTGTAACATTACCGTGTCTTACAGGGAAACAAGTTCGAGAGATTGAAAATATTTAATTCAGTAAAATAAATAAATAGTAACTAAAATTTTCATTTAAGAATTAACTTTCATTTGTTACAGCTACGTTAATCACCCATTAACAAAAACAAAATTTAGGCTTTAATATCTCAATGTAATAATAATAATAATAATAAAATTCTTTAATAATTGAGTTGTCAGTTATAATTTCAAAGTATTTCTTATAGTCCTACATTATACGAACAAATATACTTCAAGTGCTTCTACATTCAATACTGAAAAGTAATCAATATTAAAAGGCATTTATGAGAGTGTATAATTAAAAGCTGTGTGAGGCAGTATCGTCTGACCTGTTGCTGTTGGGCTCCGACCCCCTCTGGATACAGGTGCCAGTGGGAATGAAGATATCCTCCAGCTATTCGCAGGTTCTTCACTGTTATTGCTGAGCCATATGCTAAGTCTGTTTGTAGGAAGAACAAAAAGGATGTAATTTCCTGAGTATAAGGGGTAATAAAGCATGGAAGTAGGACTGGGCAATATAAAGTTATGAAATCAAATATAATGATAAAATACTGTGGTTATTTATTGCAAGTATCTCACTGGATATTACAAACAATTTTTTAAAACCATTTGTTTAATGTTCCTTAAGTCATAGACTAAGGTCACAGACTAAGAATGTTGTTAAATAAGTAATTGTGTGCACATCCCACCTTCTGGCAGGTGCAGGACAAAAGAAACTGCTAAAGTGGAAAAAAAAGTGTTGCGGACATTAAATTTTTTCACAGACTACATTTACATTTACAGCATTTAGCAGACGCTCTTATCCAGAGCGACGTACATAAGTGCTTAAATCTCTAGCATTGAATACATTAATGCTGGGGTTCACAAGGTTACATACTTAAGATACCATGAGTTTAAAACATTTGTTCAAAGTTACAATGAAAAAGTGTCAAAGGTTTTTTTGTTTGTTTGTTTGTTTGCTTTAAATGCAAAAGATAAAGAAAGAAGTGTTAGTTGAAGTGTTTCCTGAATAAGTCCACCGCTTGAAAATAGCCAGAGACTCAGCTGTCAGGACCTCTAGGGGAAGTTCATTCCACCACCTCGGTGCCAGAACAGAGAAGAGTCTTGTAGTATACTTACCTCTTACCCTGAGAGATGGTGGAACCAGCCGAGCAGTGCTGGTAGATCGGAGGTTGCGGGGTGCAGTGTGAGGGGTGATGAGGGCTTTGAGGTAAGAGGAAGCTGGTCCATTTTTGGCTTTGTAGGCCAGCATCAGTGTTCTGAATCCGTTTTGAAACACTGATGCTGGCTTTGTAGGCCAGCATCAGTGTTTTGAACCATCAGTGGAGGGATCGCAGCAACGGGGTGGTATGCGAGAAATTTGGCAGGTTGAAAACAAGACGTGCAGCTGCATTTTGGATTGCATATAGGTAGACCTGCCAGCAGTGCGTTACTGTAATCCAGTCTAGAAATGACAAGTACCGGGCAGCCTGTGTGGACAAAAATGGCCGAGTCCTTCTAATGTCGTAGAGAAGAAACTGACATTAGCACCATGAGAGGAAAAGGACAGTTGATTGTCCATGGTTACCCCAATGTTGTGAGCTGTGGCTGAAGGAGAGATCAGATCGTTGAGCAAGGATATAGCAAGATGGGGATGAATCACCTGGGATGAACAGCAGTTCAGGTCCTTAACGGTCATTTGAAGACAGCCAGTTACTCAGCTGTTCTGACAACCACCTCAGTGCAAGAACAGAGAAGAGTCTGGATGCATAGCTATATGGGTATATGGTAGTATTGGGATGTGATTATATAGAGATAGGGATATATGATATACTCGGGATATGATACATCTGAAATGTGCCGGTATTGGGACATGAAATATGGGATGTGACTTTATATAAATGGGTAGATGATGTATTTGGGATATAAACATATTGGAATATTGTCTTTGCCATAATATGTAGTTGGTCCAAAACAACTTTGCCATCAGTCCTTATATAAACAGCATTTTCAGAACTAAAGTGTTTTGATTGAAGGCAATGAATGACCTTCACGGACCCTAAACTTTATTAGGATTTAGACACTGTTTGGCATCTCGAGTTAAGAGATGAGAATCAGTATGCGACACATGACTGATTGAAGCTTATGGACAAAAAGCTGACAAATACACTCACATTCTGGCATGGTGGCGTTATGCAGGTTGTTTCCAGTCAGGCGAGACTGAAAAGCTGAGCTGAAGAAACCGTCTCCTGGACCACTGCGTGAGATAAGAAACAGGAGCTTTGATTTAGTTTTTGCATTTGAAATTCTCTGTCAGTTTTATAAAAAAAAAATGACTAAAGCAAAACACTGATGTTTGCATACCTTCTATTTAAGATGACAAAATGAACAGCAAATATTGTAGTGTACAGGAACAAGGGAATCATGATCAACCCAAACACTCTAGAAGCCAAGTGCTTGGCAAAATCCACCTGATGAGAAATGAGGACTGGATGTAAACTCCAAGGATGATCATTTCAACATGTCTAATCATAAACATTGTCCTTGTCCATACCAGAGAGAGACTAATATCTCCCAGCAGTTTCCAGAGGTCCCAAGCAGTATTGATGCCCACTAGTAGGATGACAAACAGCCCTACAAACTTCACCCCTAGAGAGCCAGCGAGGTTCACTCCTGTCAGAAGCAGCCACAGCCACCAGGACCAGCTGAAGGGTCTAGAGCACGATACAAAATATGGTAACATTTCAGAGTGGAATTTTCAGAAAGGAAAATATTATGAGCAAAATGAGGCATACACGGTCTGTACAGGACCTGGAGAGGAAGAATGGCTTTTTTTAGTCTCCAAATGCTGGTAATTTTATACAAAACGATTAATGTGCATAACTATATTTCTATCTCATAATTTATATAAAACTATTATTCAGTCCTGATCCACATTACAGTTCTAACATTAGTCATTTTAAAATAAATATATATTATATTTAAAATTACATAAATATAAATAAATAAAAGTTTTAATTAATCTTGATATTACACAATCAGGGATGTAATCAAGAACAAACAAATAAACAAACAAATAAATAAAACATTTAAATCTAAAACATTTTTGGTAGAATATGACATATTATTTATTAGTATATTATTATATTAGTAATATTAGTTGACAAGAGGTTGAAGGCAGGTGTAAATTTGTTGGCCAAAAGGTATAAGCTAGTCCACTAACTCTAGCTAGCTAGCTAAAATATAGTTTACATTAAAAGAAACTATCAAATGTGAACGCTGAAACATGCATTCAGTTAAGTCCAGAAATGAGGCAGAGTCAAGCGTTGGTTTGCGATTGGAGGGTGGAGACGAGGGACAGGAGTGGTAAGGAACACAACCCTGTGCTGATTTTTATTGACTTAATGACTGATTTTTAAAATATGATTTTTAATGACTGTTCTGTTACAGTGAGATGCATCAGGGATAAAGAAGTTGAGACTAGAAAGAGTTAAACACAGATCTGTGCGTGTGCATATATATTTTACACGTTGGTGCTGAAAAGTGAGCAATAAAGTTAAAAGGAAAATGAGGTTGTGATTTCAAAGCCTGCCTTCATTTTCCTCTTTCCGCGAACCCTCCAAAACATGCTACAGTAACCAAGACTAAAATAAAATGTTAATGCAACTGGTTAGCCATTACCTGGCTATCGTTATCTCTTCAAAAAAAGCAACTTTGCAACTGGGTAACAACCCAAATTTGAAAACAATACAATGAGAAATGAACCAAACTTCAAGGCTTATTGGGTGTAGGCCTACCTGTTTCTTTCCTGTTTGAATTTGACCATGCTCAGAACAGCTCCCATAATAAAGAACATGAGGATGGGATCGAGCAGGATGTACTGCGAGAGGGTGATGCATCCAGTGTCTAAAGGAAAGCGGTCACAAATTCTAATATTGAAATGTTACACAGTATTTTTTGGTACGTGTTTGTTTTAGATAAATTTACACTGCATCCATCACTTCATCATGCGTACCGAAGATGAGAAGGTAAGCCGCAATGAGAGCAGCTGTAGTAGAACGAGACAGCTCCCAGACCACCAAGAAAGCAAAAGGAGGCAGACAGGAGCCGAGAGCTGCGCAGAACTGAACGAACAAGGGAGTCAAGCAGTGACTGAACACCACAAAAGATCACATCATACAACTATAACCTAATCCAAGTCTTCACATGTACAGACTCACTTATTATTCATAGTAAATAACTTTAAACCATTAGACACATTAATGATAAGACAATATTTACCCCTCTCATCCCCAAATAGTTGTGATGCTCATATTTGTCCCCTGGTTTAATGAAAGGAAAGGTGCCGTCGTAACCTGTCAGGTATCCTGCTAGGCCAATCAGCATCTGATCTCAGAAAACAAAAATATAGTTATTAACCCAAACCGTCCTGTTCCTGAACTAGCCCATTGTACACACTTATGTTTACACTCATAGGATTGTTAAATATTATTAATTAAATAGATGAACAGTTAAGGCAGGTGATTTCATTCACAGTAGGAATGATTGTGCGTGTGTGTATGGTGATAATATTACTACAACTACTACGTACTGAATCCTATATTATATATCTGCTTCCTACTTCCTCCTCTAGTCTTTCATCAGCATCAGGACCTCAGTACAGGAAAATACAGGAATAAGGGTTGGATGTTTTTTAATCTGTGGACCACTCAATATGTTAATAATCCAATGTATTATTAATGATCTGGGTTACATTTGGAAAGAAAAAAATCGACTGCTTTTGAATTTTTGCTGTTCCCAGTCTCTTAAGTAAGAGTGTGATATTTAACACAAAGGATGTAGTGGAGCTTGATTTAAGTTATTTCAGTCTGTATTGTCTTGTCTAGTCTGTAGTGTCTTGTCCTGTCCAGTCTGTAGGGTCTTGTCCAGTCTGTAGTGTCTTGTCCTGTCCAGTCTGTAGGGTCTTGTCTTGTCTGTAGTGTCTTGTCCTGTCCAGTCTGTAGGGTCTTGTCCAGTCTGTAGTGTCTTGTCTGTAGTGTCTTGTCCTGTCCAGTCTGTAGGGTCTTGTCTTGTCTGTAGTGTCTTGTCCTGTCTAGTCTGTAGGGTCTTTTCTGTATTATCTTGTGTAGTATAGTGTTATTTATGTCTGTCTTTTGAGAGTCACAAACAGAACCCAGTTCCTTGTGTGTGTCAACACACTTGGCCATTAAACCTGATTCTGACAGACATGTTAAAATAGTGAGTGAGATGAAATGTACATGAAGGTGTGTGAAGTTTACAGACAGGTAAAACTCAGTACACTGTACCTTTCCAAGTGGAGGATGAACATCAAAGAAAAAGGTGCGGTTAATATAATAGCTTCCCATCTTCCCAAAGTGGGTCTCATCCCAGCTGTAAACGAGCCACAAATTAGTTCTGATCTAAATTAAATAAAATAAAAAACGCACATTCTTAAATAGTAATAATTTCCTGTTCCTTACCACACGTGCGGCGGCTCAGGGAGCTTGTAGAAGCGGGTGCACACGGACAGAAGCAGCACTGTGAGGACAGGACACACTGACCAGACATCACTACGGTTATAACGGCTCATGGACAAACTTGGAGACGATCCGTTTAAACAGGACCGTCTGTGGGAGTCTGAAGCGTGAACGTGCGCGCGTTCAGGTGTGCCACGGGCGCGCGCCTTCTCCGTGCGCGTGCACGAACTCCGGTTCCGTACAACGCTCCGAACGCCATTCTGATCTTCCCTGAAACTTTCTTCCATCAGGTGGAGAAATGGAAAGGATGCAGAGAGGTATTAATGTTAAAGAAACGAATAACTGGCGGTAGGTGAACCCAGTCAGCTTTGTAGTGCTGGAGCTGCCACAAAATTAAGTGTTAATCCCATTTCATCTCAATTAAAGCTCCAGTAGACAGTCGAATAAAGCATACGAGCAATAAACATGGCAGAAATGCGTGTGCACAGCCGAAACCTGCTGTGTACTGCTTGTCCAGTTGTGTTTACTATCCAGGAGGATTCGTGTTTAACTTCTACTACAAGTTCTTCTTCTGCGAGTGATACAGCTCCGTAACCTGGACATTAACATCGCCACCTGGCGGCCAACTATGGAATTAGCGAGAAAGTTATCATCAGTCAATTCCTTATTATCAATCC
Organism: Tachysurus fulvidraco; assembly: GCF_022655615.1. Classification (NCBI taxonomy): domain Eukaryota; kingdom Metazoa; phylum Chordata; class Actinopteri; order Siluriformes; family Bagridae; genus Tachysurus; species Tachysurus fulvidraco. Next base: position 8,091,590 of record NC_062529.1, read on the forward strand.
ATACATTTACTATTTAAATCATTGAAACATTTGGAGACATTGCAAGCACAGTATTGCTCATACATCAGGTCAATATTCTAAAGATTAACAGCTAAGACACTCCGTGTGAGTGTTTTTTTTTTTTTTGGGGGGGGGGGGGGGGGGTGGTAATGGTAATGGGTTACAGCCAGAATCCTGTGGACATGGACAATGTTATTTTTATTTCAGTTGTTAAATCAAGTTTAATTAAGTTTAAAGACAACAGACTTGAATTCAAGACAAAATGCTTGGATTGATTTTAAGGTTATATACATCTAAAACTCCAGAATTAAGGGTGCAATAATTACAGCACTTTTTATTTTTTCCTAAGCAGGTTGGGAGTTGATTTGCATCAGAATCTATTGCTGTGAGCAAAAGCCATTATAAATCTGAAATATCAAAACAAACTCATCAGAGAGAGAAAGCTATCAGAGTGAAATCACCAGTCAACTATTGGGTACATAGATAGGCTAAGCTTCACAAAATAGGAGGACCAAATAAAAAAACAAAAACAAAGATCAACTTCTACCAGAATGATAGAAGAGGAGAAATGGAGACCGGAAGGAACTGCTCAGGATACTACGGATGTCACCGCAAAACATTGCCTGAGCTTACATAACTGTATGGTTTCAGAGTATTTAAATCACAATTGATTTTAGTGCACCGAATTAATTTAGGTTTCTTTCTTTCTTTTTTCTTTCTTTCGATGTATTTACAGTACTACATCCTTTTCCTGATTTGGATATAAATACCCTTAAATTAAAGGTAAATGGAAAGATGATTGTCTGCACTTTAATCCCATATTAATTATTTAATAACATTTTAATAATAAAATAATAATTTATATAAAGTCACTGCTACAGAAAAATGGTAAAAATTTGGAAAATGAACATAAACCAGAAAATTCTGATTGTGACTGCTTAAATCTGTCTATGTAAACAATTTATTTTCAGGTTAAGTAAACATGTCAAAATATACTGTACCTCAGTTAAACATTTCAAAATAACCAGTAGTAACAGATAAAACTCCAAATTCTGTATGAACATGTTAAGAAAGCTTTTGAAATGTGAACTCTCGATTAAAACTCGAGTACATGAGTGAGAGGTGCATTGCTGTTAAGGTATAAAGTTTGCATGCTTCCATAAACTCCATGCCTGACGACCACTTCAGCCTCGGTGCACTTCGCTGATGCAGCCAACTCATTCTCACACTGAGTGACGAATTGTTCATAGAAATGAAGGCCTTTCCAGCTTTCAATGGCATCATGGTGCTGCACACTGCTGCCTTTAACTACACCAGTCATGGTGTCTTGGGGAATGATCATCACACTTCCTGGAAGCTCCATGATGGATACATGCCTGCCTGTACTCACAGGAATGAACGCTGCATTGAGCAAGGTGTTTACTGTGAAGAAAACATTACATTAAACATTCTGGATGCCAGCTTATGACCTAATTACACATTCCACATATCACATAGTGGCAAGATTCAGTATGAACCATCAATACCATACTGTACTCTAAAAGGTTGATAAACAATAACCTTTAAAAGTACACTCTGGATATGAACAAAATGAACACTGTTTAAAATAAGTAATATCTTCTTACCACCTTTGTACCACTAAACTCTTACTATTGCTTTAATGCCAGTGTGAAAATAATCTTCTTCTTGTAATTCTGGATTTTCCCCTCAGGGGCTTGCCACACAAATCATCTGTTTCCACCTAACTCTACCCTCAGCATCCTTTACTCTTGCACCCATATATCTCCTCTTTTTCCTTCCTCTTGACCTTTTACCAGGCAGCTCCATCTCCAACATCCTTCTACCAATATAACCATCTCCCTCCTATGTACATGTCCAAACCATCACAATCTAACTTCTCTGACTTTAAAACAGCTAACCTGAGCTGTCCCTCTGATGTGGTCTTTCTAAATCCTGTCCATCTCTGCTACCTCCATCTCTGCCTCATGTCTTTTCCTCACTGCGACCCATACAGCATTGCTGGCCTTACCACTGCCTTGTACACCTTTCCTTTGATTCCTGCTGACACTTTTCTGTCACACAACATTCCTGACACAGTGTCATCTGCAAACATCAATGTCCATGGAGATTACTGTCTGACTTCCTCTGTCAACCTGTCCATCACCATAGCAAACAAGAAGGGACTCAAAGCCTATCCTTGATGTAGCCCCACCTCCACCTTGAACTCCTCTGTTTGACCTACAGCACATCTCACTGCTATCATACTCCTCTCAAACATATCCTGAACTACTCTGACATACTCCTGACATCCTCATACAGTACCATAACTCCTCTCTCTGACACTGTCTCTAAATCCACACAGACACAGTGCAGCTCCTTCTGGCCATCTCTGAACTTCTCCATTAACATTCTAAGAGCAAAAATTGCATCAGTAGTGCTCTTTCTGGGCATGAAGCCATACAGCTTCTCAGAAATATCCACTTCCTTTCTTAGCCTGGCTTCTGCTACTCTTTCCCATAGCTGTGGCTCATCAACTTTATACCTCTGTATTTGCTACAATTCTGCACATCACCCTTGTTCTTAAAGATCAGCACTAGAACACTTCTCCTCCACCTGTTGAACATTATAAAAACTCCACTGCTGTCTCTCCTAGACACTTCCACACCTTCACAGGTATGTCATCTGGAACACCAGCCTTCTCTCTCTTGATTCGTCTCAGAGCCTTCCTTACCTCATCCTTTCCGATCTTTGCTATTTCCTGCTCTACAATATTCACCTCTTCCTACCGTCTTTCCTTCTCATTATACTTATTCATCAACTCCTCAAAATATTCCTTCTATCTTCTCTGCACACTCTCCTTGCCTGTTAGCACCTTAGCATCTTTAATCACCCTTGTCTGTCGCACATCTTTCCCATCTCTATCTTTCTGTCTTGCTAATCTGTACAAGTCCGTCTCACCTTCCATTGTGTCTAATCTGGCATACAACTCATCATATGTTTTCTGTTTGTCTAATCTGGCATACAACTCATCATATGTTTTCTGTTTGGCCTTCGACACGTCCCTCTTCACTCTGTGCTGCGATTCCTTGTAATACTGTCAATTTCCTTTAATCCTTTCTACAGCCCACTAGTTTTGAGCTAGCCTCTTCCTCTGAATGCTGTCTTGTGCTTCCTCGTTCCACCACCATGTTTCCTTATCTTCTTTCTCCTTCCAGATGACACACCAAGCGCCCTCCTACCTGGCTCCCTGATCACTTCTGCTGTTTCCCAATCATCTGGAAGCTCAAAATAATACTTTTTTTTAATTTATTATACAAATGTCAGCATTTTCTGAACTCTAAAGTGTTTACACAGTAATATTTACTAGAAGATATTATAATCATAATAATATGATTTAATTACTTACTATTAACAATATATTAATAATAACAATCTAATATTTGTATTATACTTACATAAAATTTTATTATGTATTAAAATGATTATTAATATTTTAAAGGAGTTAATATTCGATAACATTATGACAGAAAAGCAGATTAATAATTTTTCAAATGTAAATAAAATAAAATATTATTGATATTTTCTAGAATGTTGATCAGCATAAACGTTATTTGAAGAACTATTCATTTGTCAAACCGTCTGTGCAGTTGACATTTAATGAGCATCTTTAAATGCAAATGAACAGATGCACACTAATATTTGCCATCCATCCATCTACTGTACTGCTTATCCATCACAGGGTCATGGCAAGTCTGGAGTCTATCCCAGGGTACTCGAGGCACAAGGTGGGGGAACATCATGGACAGAGCGCCGACCACACATTGCAGAATCTCTCACACACACATCTATTCACCGACTATAGACAATTCAGAGATACCAGTGTCTATAACGCGCATCTTTGGACTGGCGAGGAAGACTTCAAATCACAGAGAGAACAAACCCCATACACATGACAGGGAGGTAGGAATCGAACCCTAAATCCCAGAGTTTCAACCACTAAGCCATGTCCATCTTAATAAAACCAGCATTTCTGAACCTTTTGGGTTGACAAATGAGGGCCAATGATTGTGCTTAAAAAATGCACCAAGCCATTTTTTATGAAGTATATTAAGTATATTAGTATATTAAGTATAAGTAATACTGTCATTAATGTCACTATACTTACCCATTTTAGGAATGATTTTCTCAGTAGCACCTTTATAAAAGCATACGTAGATGACAATTCCATCACGAATCTGTAATGAGGAGATCAGCCCATCATCACCAATCTTAACATGTACTGTACAAGTGTATGTAGAAACCGAATGTGAAAAGCTATTAAAGCAAATAAAAAAATAAAATACCTCGACCCATTCAGAGTCTGCATCACATGTCTGAGGCTTAACCTGTAGTAAGGCATGAGTGCACTGTTGAACCACAGTCCTGGCACTCATGCTGTTCTTTCTCTGCTCAAGTGCTGAACCCTCAAGCAGCTGATAAGAACCAATGGCACCGCTGAGTATTCCACTGAAACTAAAAGAGTGAAACAGATCAATTTCTGGGTTTTTCTGCCAGAAACATGTCCAATCATTATGCATCTGAATGCATTTCAAATTTTCAACCAAATGATAAAATGTCTACATAATCACTCTGCATGTTATGGTGATATGTTACAGTGTCAGAATGTTATAATGTCAGAGTGTTACAGTGTCAGAATGTTATAGTGTCAGTGTTAAAGTGTCAGAATGTCATAATGTCAGAGTGTCACAGTGTCAGATTGATGCAGTGTCAGAAAGCAAGTGTCACAGTGTCAGTGTGATACAGTGTCAGAGTGGTACAGTGTCAGAATGTTATAATGTCAGAGTGTTACAGTGTCAGTGAGTTACTGTGTCAGTGTGTTACAGTGTCAGTGTGTTACTGTGTCAGTATGTTACAGTGTCAGTGTGTTACTGTATCAGTGTGTTACAGTGTCAGTGTGTTACAGTGCCGAATGTTACAGAGTCAAAATGTTACAGAGTCAAAATGTTACAGTGTCAGAATGTTACAATGTCTGAATGTTACAACTGCAGAATCTTTCGGCTTTTCCCGTTAGGGGTCACAAGTGAATCATCCGTTTCCAACTAACTCTATCTTTGGCTCTATATATGTGCTCTCGCGCCAATGTGCATACAATGTGTAAATGTTACAGTGTCAGAATGTTACAGTCTTAGAATTTTATGGTCTTAGAATGTTACGGTGTCAAAAATTTATGAACTTACAATGTTATGGTCTTAGAATATAATGGTTTTAGAATGTTATGGAATGTTATGCAGAATGTGTACCTTGTTACAGAGTCAGTTAATCCAAGGATTGTTTCATCAGCAGCAGAGGTGCTGTGAGGTTGAGTTGGAGTAAGGATCTCAGGCGTGGTGATGATTAGACACTGCGGAATAGCCAACTCTGTGATTGACAGCTGTAGGTCTTTTTCAGTTGTCAGAACACCATTTATCAGTGCTTGACTAAATCAAAGAGAGGAAATGCAACAGAGCAATAATGTCAGACAGAAAATTCATGCATGCAATTTTAACAGCATCACGACCTAATAAAAAGTCATAAGAGTAACAATACTGATACTGCAATAATAACAACAACAATATAAAATAATATAATAAAGTACAGGATTTTGTGTTAAGTTTTGTGATTTGTGAAATTTGTTTTAATTGTGAAAAGAATTTCAGTGTTTTTCTGTGGGAAACTTATTATCACATACATTTTGACTTTGTGTTTATTTCTGCGATCAAAATCTCAAAATCCTGAAGGGATTGAAAAACAGAAACAACAATACATATTCTCACTTACTACATTTTCAATAACTCCATCTGGGCACAAATTTGCTGGTGCTGAAGTTTGAAATATCATTGAACATATTATGTTGGCTACCTGTTTGTATCCAGAATTTTCTCTAAAGGCTCTGGATGCACGGTAGAGACACTGCAATCTACGCCATGTTCTTTGTCAGAGCTGGAACACGGGAGGCAGCGCTGAATCCACAGACCAACATCTGCCCTCATGGAGCCCCAGAAGAAGTGCTGAGAGATGAGCTTCAAGCATTTCTCTAGCTCTAGATGGTTCATGTCATTGTGGTAGATGGTGAGAGTTGAGTGCACCTCCTCTCTGCTCCTCACCACCCTGCGCCTCCCGTGTTTCTGGGTGCCTCTGCCCGACAAATAGAACAGGAAGCCATCTGAAATGGATGGAAGTGATCTATTAGCACTACAGTAACCTTCCAGAACAAGAGAAGAACAGGGTCCTCTTAAGACCAGTGCCTACATTTGACACGATTTGTATTACATATCAATATTATTAACATATCGCTGTAATGTTTGCACATTTTGGACCTTTACTACATGTAACATAATTGTACATCATGCTACTACATGTAACATGTAAACATATGTGACATGTAGTAACATATAGGGAGAATTAATTTTCTTTTCATTTAGGTGTTTAAATTAGTTTATTTATATGCACAGTCTAGGAGGAGTGGTTTCATTTCATGATATCAAGTTGCATAATGTATATAACTGTGTACACAATAAAAATACTGAAATCTTGCATGCGTCAGGTCGATCCTTACTGTTGGATACAGATAAGGATAATAACCTGTCTAGTGGCTATAGCATGTAAATAAGTTAGGAAAATTTAAGCTTGCTTTAATGGATTATTTTAGTCTCATCCAAGATTAAGGAATTAAGGGAGATTAAGGCGATATATGATAATCATTTTTTTGCAATTGTTTATTTTTTTCAGTTTTTCTCTTATTTCAGATTTAAACAAGATGGTCCTGCAAATGTCCTTTGCATGTACAGTATGTAAAAGGTTTTTTTTTTAAATAGTATTTTAAGACTGTTTTCGATCTATGTTTATACTTTGGAGTGCCCAGGCTGTCTTTGGTTGATTAAATGCAGTGTTTTGATCATCCACATAGATTTACAACAAAGGCAATACAATAGAATATGAACCTTTAGTGAGTTGTATTACAAACTCATTGGTTAATTCATTCATTCATTCATTTTCTACCGCTTATCCGAACTTCTCGGGCGTCATCGGGCATCAAGGCAGGATACACCCTGGACGGAGTGCCAACCCATCGCAGGGCACACACACACTCATTCACTCACACACTACGGACAATTTTCCAGAGATGCCAATCAACCTACCATGCATGTCTTTGGACCAGGGGAGGAAACCGGAGTACCCAGAGGAAACCCCCGAGGCACGGGAGAACATGCAAACTCCACACACACAAGGCAGAGGTGGGAATCGAACCCCCAACCCTGGAGGTGTGAGGCGAACGTGCTAACCACTAAGCCACCGTGCTCCCCATTGGTTAATTCATTTTAATCAAAAAGACTTTTTACTTTATCTCGAAAACATGTCAGTGCCCAGTTCTAGCAAATAATGTATGAATAGGAGTAATAATTTATCTATCATGTATTTAACATGTTGTGTTAATGGAGGATTAATATATATAATATAATATTCTTCTTTATAGCCCTTAATAGCTCTTATATTATTACATACAGTATATGAATAGTTCTGCTTTATCAAGAAATGCTTTATCAGGAAAAGTAATCATGATTATAACGTTTTAGATTTATGTTAGGATTTGACATCTGGATAAGAAATATTTAGAGCTTAGTCTCACTTTTTTCCCTCCAAATTCAGTTTGTTGACTAAACATCAAGAAAACAGCTTATTCTGATCAGTACTATCGAGTCGTCACCATGGATGGCGAATCTTGAGCAGAGTCTCCTGAAGGTGTTTTTCTCCACAGAGGTGAGTCCAGGTGGATAGCCTTTCCCTTTCAGATATTTCTCAACTGCATCATATTTTGAGAAAAAAGCATGCTGGGTACTTGAGCCATCGGTCACTTCTGAAGAACCGCCTCCTTCAGTCATACCTTGAGAAAAATCTTCCTTATCCTGTGAAGAAACAACTGTGTACTCAATCAACTCATAAATGATATAATGGAAAGTAAAGAAATGTTCACACATACAGTGATTGTATCGCTGCAAGTCTCTAGTCATTGTACTATGAAGTCGTTGGTAGTCGGTCCTTGTACTGGTTGCCATAGTAATAATGTTTATTTTCCTTTACGGCATTTAACAGACACCCTTATCCAGAGTGACTTACAACTGAGGGTTAAGGGCCAGGGGCTCAGGGGCCCAGCAGTGGCAGCTTGGAGGACCTGGGGTTCAAACCCAGGACCTTCCGATCAGTAGCCCAACACCTTAACCACTGAGCTGGAAATGAATCATTCCAGAGGAAGATTTTGTGTTTGCATCTAAAATTCAGAAGCACCGTGTGCTCTTTGGCACGAATAACGTGCGCTCTACTGTCGTCACTCCGATCACTGCACGACTTCACTCCGTATTTTCATAAAGTTCACTTTTATTCACCAAAGTTTGCTGTTGCTCACGTCACTGGAAGTCCCTGTCACCGCGTATCACTGTATGTGTGAACGTAGCATAAGATGGCTACACAACAGCTGAACGTTACACGAAATGGATATGGTTTTGGAAGACAAATTTTGGGATGGTGTCTAATTCATGTATGGGGTAATAGAAGCATTTAAGTTCTTTTGGATTTCGATTTCTAATCGAACGTCCAAGAGCGTGAACAGTGTCACAATCTGGAACTATAATTTGTTCAGTTAGATTTCTCTCATCCTCCAGTTTACAGTTAGAAGTATATCATGTAAATCAGACTTAGTAGCGTAAACTACCTGTGAGGTACAGAGGAGCAGGGTGGGAACTGCATAAGGTTTGAGACAAACCGAGCCTTCTGAGTGCTCAAAGCAGTCCTCTGTGAAGTGAGTAGAACACACGACAGACCTGGGCCGGGGCCGCCAGTTCAACCTGCGCAGGCTTCTGATCCACTGGTTAAGACGCTCAGGATTATCGAACGGGAATCTGTAGAAATACAGCACAGGATAAAAAGTTATGTGATAATGAAGAACAATAACAAGCAGTTCCTAATGGTTTCAGCTGAAGCCTCTTCGATGTTATCCTTTTGTTCATTTGCTTGAAGAAGTTTTCAGTACAGTGGTTGATAGAGTGGAGACCTATATGTGTTTACATGCTTTTCTGATGAATACCCAAAAACTCCCTGAGATAACACGAAGAAGAAAACCTGAGAGGAACCAGCATCAAAAGGGAGCCAATAATCATCTGGTGCGCATATAGATACTGCACATAACAGCACCAGAATGACTGTAAAATAAAAATAATAAACATGTTGTGTTGCGTTGTGCTCTCCATGCACATACTGTATGTGATAGTGTAAGATGACGTAAGATAAAATGAAGAGAGTTTGAATCCAGCCCAAACCCTAAGAGGCACTGAAGAGACAATCAAATTTGAATTCGGACCACAACAATCATGCAAACGTGTGAAACATCTAAATATACAGTATAATATAACATTTTGCAAATCCAGAGCTGTTGCTCACCGGTGAAACGTCAGACCCAGAGTCCTCTCCAAAGGCCCATTGTAGTTATTGCAGCTGTAAACAGAACACCTGTATTTTTGTGTTGATTCGTCCATCTTCATGCAAAATTGGCAGTTTCCAATCCACTCCTCTATGTCTCTGGTCATTGTGCCCCAGTAATAAAGCTCTGATACGGAGCTCAAACATCTGCTCATACCAAAGTGTCCTCGTTTGTCATGGTGCTCCTTAAGCACCTCAACTACCTCCTCTCTGTTTCGGAGAACTTTCCTGCGCTTGGAACCGTGCCGATAGTACAGGACACCGTCTTAAAATAAAGAACAGTGAAGAAAAGAATCAATTATTTTGAGTGACGATATCGGAATCAGATAACTTGGAATAATTTGAATAATTTACTAGGGTTGCGTGTAAATATTTATTTTTGGGCAGTCGTAGCCTAATGGTTAGAGAGTCTGACTCATTACCCGAAGGTTGTGGGTTCGAGTCTCGGGCCGGCCACGACCGAGGTGCCCTTGAGCAAGGCACCGAACCCCCCCAACTGCTCCCCGGGCGCCGCAGCATAAATGGCTGCCCACTGCTCTGGGTGTGTGTTCACGGTGTGTGTGTGTTCACGATGTGTGTGTGTTCACGGTGTGTGTGTGTTCACGTTGTGTGTGTGTTCACGTTGTGTGTGTGTTCACAGTGTGTGTGCACTTTGGATGGGTTAAATGCAGAGAACAGATTCTGAGTATGTGCCACCTTACTTAGCCGTATGTCACTTCACTCCATATAAATGTATTTGTAGGAGCTTGTAGAAGCTCATTGTTAGGACTGAGAAAATGATATTCTAAATATTTCCAGTGGGGGAAAAAATACTCATTCTGATTCTGTTTCATATCTTATGCACACATGCAATGTTCGTCATACAGCAAATGAAGCGAATGAAATTCACCATTCGCCTTCACCATCAGCCTCAGCTCGGCTGAGAAAAAAGTATGTGCCCCCAATTTTATTTACCAGGGTAGCATGAGAAACCAGAAAGCACAGTTTTTAAATGTTTCTTTCATTTATGTAAGGAGAAGCTTTTGCAACACTTACTACCTATCACATACTGTATATGCAAATGTAATTGCCCCCTAAACTTAATAACCGGTTGTGTTGAGTCTTTAAGGTTGTATTTCATTTTCACACAATGCCAGTTGGTGTCAGATCACGTATTTTATTCAATAAATAGAACAAGCATTGAAATAATGAGCCGAATCATTCTTGAACGTAACTCAGCCATTGTAGCCCTTTAGCTACCATAACACTTCCACCCTTTAATGTTATGCACACGTGAGCGCTCACCTTGAAGACAAAAGCGTTTGGCACATCTCCTGACCATGTACCTAGTGCAGTAGGGCGTACTGCTGTACACTCCCGTACGGAGGTACTTCTCCAATGCATCATATCTTCTGAAATAAGGCTCAGACTTGGAGCTCAGAAGGCTTACTTTGCTCTTCACTACACTTCCCCTCATGCTGCGCTGCATGGAGGAATCTCTGGAATAAGGATGCTCCACATGGACATCGTCCTCGTCTACAGACTGATCTACAAACTTTGCTTCATCTCCAGATTCCATGTGGAGAGCATCAAAGTATTCACTGTTGTCCTGTTTTGATAGGGAAAAAAAAAACACCATTTCTGTAAACACTGGTGGTTAATATAATCGCCTCATATGTAAATAATCAAGATAATTGTGTTGGAATTAACACTACACTTCTCATCAGTCATCAGACACTTGTTCACATCACATCCCCAACAATCACTCACACTTTTTACGTCTAAGAAACAGCCTTAAATTCGGATTTCTGCATATTCCATTGAATATTGAATATTCCAATTTGTATACTTTTTTGTATATATGAAGCTTCTCTTGCCTTGTGTGCCTTACTCTTTTTTATTCCTGTATCTACAGTTTATAACTTGTAGTTTTCCACAGAACTTTCCCTGTAGTTTTTACACTTCATAATTAAATACTCTACAACTGCAGTGTGGTTAAGGATAGAGACTTTTGGAACTTTTGTAAATCTCTCTGGATAACGGCGTCTGCCAAATGCTGTAAATTTACCAAATGTGTCATTTACCTTCTGTGGAGTTACAAAAATTTCAATCGTGGGCACAGCATCAGGTTTAAGGTAGACAACCTCGCTGCTTCGATCAAAACAGTCCTTTGTGAAGTGTCTGGAGCAGATAGCTGACCTGCTGTGGAGAGACCAGCGGTCTCTTTGACAGAACTTAATCCAGTGGCTGAGTCTCTCCACATCGCTGAAAGGGAACCTATTAACAAACCAGAACATTTCTTTTTCCTAAATCTCTTAAATCCAGGAAATATTCAAGTGCTAAAATCCAACTCCAAAGTCTGTGCAGCACATACCGGTGAAACGTGATGCCTCGTTCATTATCAGCCAGCACGGAGCTTTCACACCCTGGGACGATGCACTGAAAGCATGCCACCGGGTTGGACGGATGTGAGCAATCTTTACAATTGTCTATCCAGTCTCCGATGTCTTTGGTTATCGAGCGCCAGTAATACAGTTCTGACACGGCTTTCAGACACCGGGATCGTCCTGCGTGCTTTGAGTTGTTGTGATGCTCCAACAGAACAGCTCTCACATCCTCTTCGCTGCGGAGCACCTTACGCTGACGCTTGCCGTCTATATACCAGAGCGCACCATCTAAATAAAAACAAACAAACAAACAAACAAACAAAAAGTTCTCTCGAAGCAATGATAGCTGATAAAGATGTGTTCTGTAAATTCTGGATTGCTCACCTCTCCAATTGAACTTCTTGCTACATCTCCTAATTACACCTTTAGAAGCTTTATCATGTTTGCCGTATGTCCCAAATCGAAGATACTTCTCCACATCATCAAACCGCTGAAAGCTCATCCTATAGACAAGAAAAAAGATATTTACACAATTCCCAGTGCATATAAATCTGCCATTTTCTGTGTTAGGATTCAAAGATCCTTGGCGAAACTAGGGTGCATTAGAAGAAAAGCTTTTTTTTTTTTTTTTGTCTAAATATAAATCTGAGTAAATAATTCACACATTCACAGATTTCAAGTGGAAAAAAGGTGCATCTATAATGTAACCCTTAGGCCAAAAAAAAAAGGATTTGCACCTATTTTAGTGGTCCTATATGTTCATCATTAATGGTTAATAGCTCATATTTGCTCAGGTGAAAACACACTCTAAATAATGTATGTATTTAACCTATTGGGGCAATATATAAATATATATAATTATAAAAAATAGAAAAGCTCACAAAAAAAATCTCATGAAAACGCTGCCTTACTTTTTTCTAATTCAAACCCTTTTATTAAGGAACTGTATAATCAACTTTTATTATATGATTATAAAGTAATAAACAATAATTTTTTGTAACCTGCTAAAACACATCTGTGATCTCTGATAGTCTCGGACACGTAACGGACTTCATTGGGATTAGTCTTAAATCTTCATCTGTGTCTAAATGTTATTTACTGTTTATTTTTCTGTTGTACTTTTTGTAACACTTTGTAGAAGTTACACATATAGATGTGATAATCAAATGTTGAAATATTTAGCCATCTCGAAAATTTTTAGGTGTCAAAAAAAGTCCAAGCAGAATACAGAGGTCATGTTATTAGTAGATATTTTATTAAGCTGTACCAAATTGTTAACTTTAATTATTAGTGGGTTAATGTTGGCTTTTGCAGTGATTACATATCACATCTATGAGCTCACTGAAGTAATGCAGAGTAAATAATCTTAAGGAATGATGTATCCAGTAGTCATGGAGTCACTCAGTTGTCAGTCAGCTGTATGGTCTGGTCTCTATAAGCAATGAGGTCTGCGCTGAACTCAGAGCTTACGATGACCTATTAGCTCCTCGGGTGCTTTCGGCTGCTCTATTATATACTGTTGTAGAAAGGACATTATTTACGTTTACACTATTTACTATAGAGTGTCACCCAAATGAGGATGAGGTTCCCTTCTGAGCCTGTGTTCCTCTCAAGGTTTCGACCTCATATCCTCTCAGGGAGTTGTTCCTTGCTCATTAGGGATGGGGATAAATATATAGTATCATTTTTGTTTATTAATTACTTTTAAACTTTAATTGTATATATTCATTTATTTATTTTGATCCTTATTTCTTCTTCTTTCTCTCTCTTCTGTTTCCACGCTTCTGTAAAGCTGCTTTGAGACAATGGGGAATTGTTAGAAGAACTATAGAAATAAATTAAATTGAATTGAATGGAATGGAGATGAACCACACACTCACTTTAACCTACTGCTGTAAGATTTAGCATCACTGTCTCCAGCACACGCGCCTCTTCCACCAGCAGCAGTGAGCACCGAGTCCTGTTTATAAAAGTAAACACATTGACAGGAGCCACTTCTTAAGGGACCACGAAATTTTACACATCACCACCTGGGCGGAAAAAAAGCTTCCCAAATCCTTCATATTTGAACATTTACATATTTCAAAAGACATTTCATATCAATGACAATTACCTGATGATTATATCTGATGTTTATCAAGCTAGAATAGGTAGTAAAACAGAAAAGTAGTCATGCAGTATCCTAAAGTGTGCAGCAATAAATATCGACGGCGGAATTTTCCGGAGCATGAATGCTCAGACGTAACTTCCGGTTCCTGTGCGTCAAAATAAGAGACATCATTTTCAGAGCCCATTCTTTCGACTAAAATGCATTAGGTTTAAGTGTTTTATTTAAAAAGGAATTTGTTTTTCCTTTAGCACTAAGCAGTCTGGTAATTGACACATGATTAATTAAATATCTATAAACATAAACAGCATAAACATAAACAAATACCTGAGCTTAAATCCCTTAAATATTTGTAGCACAACTGCTTCTATGGTTCTGCTCATAAATTGCACATACAGCAATTAATTTTTTTATTTTTTTTATTTTTGCTTATCCAAACCTTTTATTAGAGAAGCCCATAATCGACATTTATAATATGATTATAAAATAATATACGATACAATTTAGACAACTGACAAATCAGCCTGTCGTGTAGCAGCGACACCACACTGCTACTTTCATTTCACTTCAAAGGCTTCTGTTAATGTTCATGTTAAAAATCAGAATGGGGAAAAATTGATCTTGGTGACTAACTGTGGCATGGATGTTGTGGAAGGATGGACTGTTTTTTTTTTTGTTTTTTTTGCTGTGACAAGGCACAAAAACAACACGTCGATCACAACTGTAGCGAAAGATAAACAATTTCTAGATTTATTAATGACAAAATTTCCCCCACTTTTACAATTTAGAATACAGTTTTTAAAACTCCATTAAATGAGTATACGGTCCATTTGTATCCAGTTTCAGGACTTGTCTGTTGCCATACGTCCCGTGTTTGACTTCTGCACCGGCTTCTGCACACTTGGAGGCTGAGCTCAGCTCCTTTTCACAGTGACTGACAAAACTGGCATAGAGCTTCTGGCCATCCTCTTTACCGATGTTGTTGTGGTACTGCATGCTCTTTCCCTTCGCTTTGCCTCCCAATGTTGCTTGAGGTACAATAAGGATGCTGCCAGGCAAATCAACAACAGAGGTGTATTTCCCAGATTCAGTCTCGCACAGCTTTACGTTCAGGAGGGTGTTCACTTTGAAGAGCAGGAAAAGACTAGATTAAAAAAATACTTTTTTGTAATAATAATAAAAAATATTAATAATAATTGTATTTAAATCTGTAATAATTGATAATTATTACATTTTAGTGTAATCATTCAAGCAAAAGACAACACAATACCCATTTTGGGGATCATATCTTCAGCTGCACCTTTGAAGAAGCAAATATAGATGACCATTCCACGATTAATCTGTGCAAATATATGAAACATCTAAATAATTTAGGACAAAAATTTTGCTCATGTAGATCATTTCTTTTTTATATAGCATGACTTGCTTTAAACAGTAGTAATAAAAATGTCAAAACCTAACAGTAAAGTATTTATTTAATTGTTTTCCCCCACTCACATCCACTTTATTATCTGAAAATTTGAAAGCTTTAAACTCCAACTACTTGGTATAATTACGTCAAATATCCCTGACATACACTATATGGCCTTACATTTATGGACACTTGATGTCTTAACCACTGAGCTACTACTTCTTTACTGTTAATAATAATAATAACCTCCACTCCACTAGATATTGGAATGTGGCTGTGGAGATTTATGTTCATTCAGCATTAATGAGTTCAGGAATACAGAGACACAGAGACACAGAGAGGGGGGGAGGGAGAGAGAGATGTAAACACAGACACACAGACAGACAGACAGACAGACACACACACACACACATACAGACAGACTGACACACACACACACACACACACACACAGACAGACAGACAGACAGACAGGCGCGCGCGCACACACACACACACACACAGACAGACAGACAGACAGGCGCGCGCGCACACACACACACACACACACACACACACACACACACACACACAGACAGACAGACAGACAGACAGACAGACAGGCGCACGCGCACACACACACACAGACAGACAGACAGACAGACAGGCGCGCACACACACACACACACACACACACACACACACACAGACAGACAGGCGCACGCACACACACACACACACACACACACACACACACACACACACACACACACACACACACACACCTCAGCCCATTCCACCTCAGATTCCTCATCTGCAGGTTTCACTTGAAGTTTTGCATATAAACACTGCTGAAGAAGCACTCGGGCTTTTACTGTAGGTCCGTTCGCCATCGTCCAGACATTAAAAAAATCTGCATCAACGAATCCGATAATCACCAGGAAAAAAACATCTACACTGAGACACATGAGAACTGAATTCTAATAGCTTTCACTTCCGCATTACGTCATCAACATGCGCTTTGGCGTCTCAGAGCTGTGAGTTTAGTTTATTTGGTTTGAGCTCGTGTTCCAGTTTAAACCTTGTAACTTTCACATGAGGCTCTTCTTTCTGACAGTGAAAGGTTAAACAAGGCCATGCACGCTTGTTAAAAATGACTGAAATGAACAGCATTTAGCTGCCGAGCTTCTATTCTGTAAATAAATAAACAAACAAAATGACATTTCATCAGTGTTGCAGAAGATTCAGTCACGTGTTGAAGCAGAACTCAGTGATCTGGTCACGTAGTAATGTCATCTGCTGTAAATCAAAGGTAAGTGAAGTGCTGAAGTCCCAGCTGTGTGTCAGCTGTGCTCTGTGTTTATACATGTTTAAAGTCATGCATGGCAGTAATAGAGTAAACTAGTTAAAGGTGGGGTGCACGTTGTTTGAGAAACGCTTCAGAAAACTGAGTCGGCCGACAAACAAAACAAACGTGTAGCCAATGAGCAGAAAGGGGCGTGTCTTGTCAATATGGACGGAGATATTGTTCAGTGCGCATGTGTGACATTAGAAGGCGATAGAAAGATTGACATGGCGGATACCTGCCGTTACCTCTGCCTCGGGTTCTAGGTGTTGAACGTCGTCTTCCGCGTGAAATGGAGCCAAACCTTCCACAGTACAACACACTACCTTTCACAGTACAACAGTACTACAAAAACATTTGTATTACCATAGTATTACTCATTGGGTGAGACCGGCCATGCTGTATGGTTTAGAGACAGTGTCGCTGAAGAAGAGACACGAGTCAGAGCTAGAGGTAGCCGAGCTGAAGATGTTGAGGTTCTCATTGGGAGTGAAAAGATAGGACAGGATTAGGAACGAGTACATCAGAGGGACAGCTCATGTTGGACATTTGGGGGACAAAGTTAGTGAGGCCAGATTAAGATGGTTTGGACATGTTCGGAGGAGGGAGAGTGAGTATATTGGTAGGAGAATGTTGGACATGGAGCTGCCAGGCAGGAGGCAAAGAGGAAGGCCAAAGAGGAGGTATATGGATGTAATTAATGAGGATATGAAGATAGTGGGTGCAAGTGTTAAGGATGCAGAAGATAGGGATAGGTGGAGAGAGATGATTAGCTGTGGTGACCCATGAAGGGAAAAGCCGAAAGAAGATAGTATTACTCATTGAGTTCATTTATTGATAAAAATATCCCCTCGGCCATCTGCCCCAGCAGGTTCTGCCATAATAGTTGCCTGGGTTACATATGTATGTGTGGGGCGGAGCTATCAAAACAGGGGTGACACCCATTTGGGTGTGGGGCATGTCCCCCCCCCCCCCCCCAATAACTGGTAATATTTACACTGGTGCAGCTTATAGTTTCCAAAAAAAAAAATATACTGAGATCTGTCTGATTTAAAAAAAAAACCCTAAAAGATATTTTAACATGTTTTTTAATCCAGGAAATGATCACAGCACCCATCTTTGCACAGCTCTATCTATATCCCATAAAATAAATAAATCCATCTTACAACCTTACAACCCTATAATCTGTCATCTGTAAGAAGGTAGAAATTCTTTCAAGGCTTTCACATGACAATATCCTAGAAATGAAGCTGTTCTGTTGTAGCTCCTGATGTACTGTAAGACTGCAGCTTAAATGCACCATGTCCACAAACCCAAAAACCCAAAAATAAGGCAAATATGTTGTTTATTGTCATTCTACTATTAAGCTTGTCTTTTCTCCAGAACTATGTAACAACATGCAGGACAAAAAATACACAGACAAAGAAATCCAAGGGCTTGAATACACATGAGCGTTATTTTACAAATGAAGCTTAGTTAAGCAAACAAAAATGTCTTATTACTTGGTGCTGATTTTGTCCTGTCTGCATTTGTCTCTCTAATGCAGTTTGGACTTTAATCTCTTGCTCATGTCTTCAGAAGGAGGAGATGAGTGGGGAAGCATGATTAAAGAATAATAGTAATAAAAAAAACACCAATAATTTTTAAACTACTGCTGCTTCTTGATTGAGAAAAACAGGAACATAGAGAGAAACCTACACTGAGAATTGTAAACAATGACTTAATTAAATAGTCAGTTCATCTCAGCTTGATCTGATCAGCTGATAAAGAACCTGCTGGTCGAGCCGGTGGATTTGTCAGCTGATATTATCCACCTTCCTTTTTACTCAATTCAATATTGCATGAATAAATATTTGAGATTTGTTAAATTCCTTGTGGTTGCGAAATACCTCTCATTTTTCTTTTGAAGTAGAAGCTGATATGTTTTTGAGTAGCATTTTCCAGCACGATGATGAGCAATTTATCGATTATAATCATTCATAAACAACAATCATGCCAGAAACAACATTTTAAAACTTTTGTTTTATTCGTTTACCAACTACAAAGATGTATGGGAAGTATAATATCTATAATCACTATAAAAAAAATCCACCTTTTACACTAAAAATCCACCTTCAACATTTGTTACTGGTTAAAATAATGTACTTTTATTATTTACTATTTTCACTCAAGCCCTTATATTTTGCATGCATTTTACAGACTGGTAAGATACAGTATATGCACTCGCCACAGTTAGTCTTAGATCACTGTTAAATCTAGTTAGCTTGAGTTACTAGATGTATTGTGACTTGTGTTTCTTTAATGATTAGAGTTCAGCTGCTGGAGAAAAACAGCAGGAGAGGCAGAGGGCTCACATGGCACGTGGCCTTCCAAAGCAAAAGCCCATAACCGGGGTTAAAGAGGTCATCGTTGTTGCTTCAGGAAAAGGAGGCGTTGGAAAATCTACCACAGCAGGTACCCTTGACCATGGCTTTCATAGCATTTACATGTTCCTTTCAATCCTCAATTATTTTATGTACTTTATTATTATTATTATTTCTGAAGGTTTTGAGCTTTTTGTTTTGTTGTAATTGTTTGTTACAGCCCTGGCATGTAATCAGTCAGATACAAAATGTCAGTGTAAATGTAGCATTGCCTCTGCACCAAATGACACTAGTTATTATCTTCACTTAAAGTAAACAGTTCACAAGATTACAGATTCTTTCCTGCCAAGATCCAATCCGACACATTTTGTTCTTTTGTTCTTGTTTTTTTTTCCCCCTCTCCCTCTTTATTCACTTCAGTGTTGTTGTACTGAGTCACTAAAAGTCACTTATTACCACAGAGCTAGTAGCGCCTGCATATAAACCTACAAAGATTACTATCATTTTCACTGTTTTGTCTCGCGTTTTCATGTGGCTGTGGCTGTTTATCTGATGAGATGCGGCCCTGCGAAACCTTCGAACTTTGATGTGGTATTAAAAAAAGACAGCTTCATAAGAACAGATCTGAAATTCAACATGAAAGTGCAAGAGATAAATAGGACACTTGTATATTGAGGAGCTGTATTTATTTCTGAATGAACACACAATGAATAATGAACACAGGTGTTGTAATATGGAGCTGTATATCATTTGATGGAGGATTATAAAATTAAAAAAGCTTTAATACGGTGACAACGTGGGCTTTAACAGAACACTGCGGTCATGATTTGAATCGATTGCTGATAAATGCTTCACGATTCTCAGAATATTTTGAATGAAGGTATATGGTGACTAGAAAAATGGCATTTTTCATTTTATTTCTGGGTTATAAACAGTGCAAAACAAAAAAATTTGGCGTTTTAGACACACCAAAAAGCAATTTGTTTTGCACTATTTAAATAAAAAAATGTAAATTAATACAGGTTTGACAAGTCTTAAAAATGTAATACAGGTTTGACAAGTCTTAAAAACAAATAAATAAAATGTATAAATTCTCTAAAGAAATGAATGTAATGAGGAAAATGAAATATAAAAAGTTCCATAGCAGCATTTGAGGAATCTATTTTTGAATTGATCAGCTAAAATTCTTTCTCTTTTAAATCACAGTGGAATGTTGGTCGTTGTGATCCAGAGCTATCCGGGCCAGCGTACTCGATATAAATCACAAGCAACAGAATTTAACTACCTGATCTGATATAATGGCTTTATAATCTTTTGTGATAATATCGATCAAAGCCCACACAAAACAACTACTCGTATTGTTTTGATTATATTTACTCTTTTCTTTACAGTAAACCTTGCTCTCGGACTCATGGCTAACGATCAGGTACTTTACATCTTCCTGCATCCTCCATATAAAAATATAATTCAAATAATACTGAAAGAGTTTTTATTCAGTGTATTTTACCTCTGTGTGTTTGTTCTTTAGACTGCGACCGTGGGTCTTTTAGATGCTGATGTCTACGGCCCCTCAGTCCCAAAGCTGATGAACCTCAGAGGAAACCCAGAATTAACAGACAGTAGGTGGTATCAGGTGCCCTTTGATACATAGACTCGCTGATCACTTTATTAGGAACACTAATACTCGTACACAGATTGATTGGGAAAGTTTAAGGCCCGTATTCATGAAATTCTTTGTGCATAGAGTTGATCCTAGTGACTAAATTCACAATGAAGTTATCCATAAAGCGTCTTAACTTTTAAAAGAGCTCTTCCATGCTATCATGCCAACATGCTGTATCTCCAAAACAGCCGAAACACCTTAGAGGCAGAAACGATATCATTTGTTTATCTTATTTAAATTATTACATTTGCAACATACAGATGTTAGCGGAAAATTTGATCGGTCACCAACGTAATCGTATTTTTTTTATATAGTTTATACTTTATTTATCAAACTCCTTTTGGTTTTGGATGTATTTTTTTTATTATCCATAATTGCATTCCTTATGTTTGAATACCAGACAGATGCAAAAAGCATTTCACAGCATGTCGTACTCTGTATGTATGTGTATGTGACAAATAAGATTTGATTTGATTTGACATGAAGACAAAGTGAAGGGTCTAGATTTAGATTTTTTATATTTTTAATCGGACAACCAATCACAGTCTTCGAAATAACGTGTCATATCTAGTAACATGCTAAGCCCCGCCTCCTTTCTAAGATAAAAGGTTTTGTATTTTCCTGTGAGAGCATTCTTAGACTCTTTATGAATTCGGGCCCAGGTCGCTTTTTTGTCCAGTTTTCAAAAGAGTTACTGGACTTTCCTGTCCGTTCGAACAAGGCTGGATATTCTCATCTGACCTGTCTTAATTACATGGCATTTCCATCCGACAAATTGCTGCTCACTAGATTTTTTTTTTTTTGTGGAAATCCTCAAACTGGCTCATCCGGCACTAACAATTGACAACCATGCCACACTCAAAGTCTCTGAGATCACATTTAATCCCCGTTCTGAATCTGTAAGTGAATCTCTGAGCCGTATCTGCATGATTAATGTGGTTCTGTGAACACATATTTTGCCGGTGCACAGGAGCACTAATAAACCGAACCAAGCAAGTGGTCAGCGAGAGTATATAAAGCCATAAAGACTACAGAGATGCTGAAAGAGAATAGTACCACAGGGACATATTTGTTTGCGAGCCTCAGCACTGTGTTAAGCAGGTGTTCGTATATATATTTACATATAAATCAGCCTTTTCATTACATTTGCAGACAACTTAATGAGACCCCTGAAGAACTTCGGGATCCCTTGGTAAGTGTATGAATAGATTAATAATATGTAAATTACTGTTCAGCATGAGTCAGTCTCACTGTACATCTGCTCTGATTTCCTCAGTATGTCCATGGGCTTTCTGGTTGAAGATGCTGCACCTATTGTGTGGAGGGGTCTGATGGTCATGTCAGCTATTGAGAAGCTTCTGAGACAGGTGCGGGCAAGACTTCCTGAATTTCTAGGCTACGTTATTTAGCTTATCAGTTTAACAAGCAGGTAAACGATTTCAGAAAGCCTGTTATGGTGAAACTGGAGGAACCTGAAAGCAAGTTTTTTGTGTTTGTTCTCGTAAAGGAACATTCAGAATAACAGAATAACGCTCAATAATCACGTGTAGCTGAAATTTGACCCATGAAATTGCAACAAACTGGTGACTTGGTAGAAATCAACTGTAAACTTTTTGTTAAAAAACAAAAATAACAACATACACTGGGAAATTTGTGGTAATATTCAGTTATTTCACTCTGTAAACTGCATTGTTAGCAATGTTGTCACCTCTGCAAATCTCTGTCACCCAGATGTTCACAGATTTCCCTTTTGTGTCTGGTTTCTCAAGTTTTTTCCTCATCTCAGGGGACCTCCAATTGTTACCTCCAATTGTTGCTCATTAGGGATAAATATAAATTAAAAATCTAATTCTAAACATGAATTTAATCGAAAGTCTAAATTTTATTCTTAATGTTTATATTTATGCAAAGCAGCTTTGTCAAATGCACTATACATATGAAATTGAATCAAAACAAATTGACAGCAAATCACACATCCTTTTTATTTGAATATCATTGTTGAAACCTCTTTATTTTATTTTATTTTATTTTATTTTATTTTATTTCTCCAGGTAGACTGGGGCTCTTTGGATTACTTAGTGATTGACATGCCACCTGGAACAGGGGATGTACAACTTTCCATCACACAGAACATCCCGATAGCAGGTAAATAAATAAGAATAATTGTTTATTGTATGTTCAGTTGTTTGTATCTTGGTATTTAGTGTTTTGGGGAAAAAAAAGTCGGACTTTGGGTTTTGGTCAAATTTGGGTTTATATGCTTATAATGTAGTTTAACAAGCCATAGATCTATTTGAATATATTGGAATATCAGACCCTGGTTACGTTGTTGGATAGTCTGATCTTATGTCTAATCAGTTCACTTTGAAATCAGACACCTGTTGTCACAATATTTGTGATGCTTTTTGTGAAATTTTCAGGGATTGATGTTGATGTGCTTAATAGAGGATATGTTCAATAAAGCAAATGTTTAAAAGTTACCACGTGAAGGGTTTTCTCTATAGTGCACAAATACAGTGGGGTCCAAAAGCCTGAGACCACATTGAAAATCTGTGTGTGGTTTTGTTTGTTTTTTTTGTTTGTTTGTTAATAAAGTTTTAGAATATTACAACAAAGTAAAAAGAAGTAAACATTCAATACCTTAAAAATGTAATATTTAAGACTATTCCTGTGTGTGTATTTAAACATAAGCAAATTTATGATTTTAACCTTGTTACCTGCATTGCACAAATGTTTTCCTTCAGCTCTGTGTAGCTTTAAGTGTTCCAAAAATTCTGAGCAGCTGGACGAAATGACCTTACTATGATTTCTGACCGACTTAAAACCCGTCACAGGAGCGCAGTAAGAGCTGGAATGCAGTAAAACTTCAGCATCTATATTCCGCTGTCACTTTTATTTAAGGATGTCGAAAAGGGTTTCGCTCCCTAAATCTCTTTTTAGTTTATTTTACTGGAAGTGTGCTTCATATTACAGGTGCTGTGATCGTGTCCACTCCGCAGGACATCGCGCTGATAGATGCACGCAGAGGTGCTGAGATGTTCCGTAAGGTTAACGTGCCGGTGAGACTCTAAAAGCATCTGTTAAACACGTGTAGTAACCAAACGTATCCCTCGCATTCGGCCATGAACTCCAGATGTTTCTGTCTGTACAGGAGAAATATGTTCGCAAAAGACTGAACTATGTTTCAGGCTAGATTCTAAATCCTAATAAGTAATGAATCCAAAAAAAATACACACACCGAGGCAGAAGAGATTAAATAAGATCAGAGGTGGTTAGTCCAAGCTTTGGAGATATTCTTTTATTTTCTAACACAATCTAGTGCTTAATTTAAAAAACATGAGGTAGCAGAACACCAGGACAAAGATGATGGAGCAAATGATCAGGGGAGTAAGAGTATATATTTAGGGCTTTCGCTCATATCAGTCATTTCCCTCAGAACACAAGAAGTTCGTTAAGAATCTCACACTTAGGCATTATTGTACGCTGTTTTGTAGCATCATTAATGTGACCAGTGTTAACACTAAAAATTCCATCAAGAAGAAGCGCATTTTAAATACCTGGTTGATGCAAAAGAAAGGCAGCAGAGCTACCGTGCACTGATGCTGGATGAGAAAACTTTTTCAAGACTGATGACACTCAGGTGGACAAGACATCTTACAAATATCTTTTAGATTAGCTTAGGTTGTGTGATTTACTGTATATTCGCCGTATTCTGTTAAAGCTTACAGAGTCGCATTACCTGCATTGGATTATACTGTACATAATACGACAAAAAGAACCATCTCCTTGTGTCCTGAATCACTTAGTGTGTTCTTGGCAGTTTGATAGAAAAATCTACATATGGCAAAGGGTGGATTTATGATTTGGAAACAAAATCAAGGTTTTTCACCATCTACATGAGCATGACACAGGTATACTATTAATACCAGTTACCAGTCAGTCATCATGAAAGGGAAGTGAAGTTAGAATTATAACATTTATTTAAAGCTAAAATGTTTTTTATTATTATTTTATTTTATTTTAATTTTTTTTTAAATTCATGGAAAGATTTCATTCAGAGATATATTTACAGCAAATGCCGCATCATGCGGTTACTTAATGACTTTGTTGAAAGGTCTGACCGCCGCCTGCACACAAGAGGGCGTTTAGGTGATTTATACAGGATTCATAGAACCACAGGAACCACAGGAATCCTAGTCAATCATATTTCTTTTAACAGAAACAAAGTTTATTTCATCATATATAAAACTTCTTTTTTTCTTTGGTAGGTCCTGGGTTTGGTTCAAAACATGAGTGTTTTTCACTGTCCTAAGTGCAACCACCAGACACACATCTTTGGCACAGATGGAGTGACAGAACTGGCATGCACTCTTGGAGTTGAAGTTCTTGGTAAGATTTGTTTACCAAATAACACCTAGAATATGAGTGAAATCACTCAAAAAAATGATTAACAACGAACTTGAATTCCTTTAAGCGATAAATCGTACCGAATGCCATAAATTCAGCCCGTGACATGAGCACGAAATGTTTGTCCCGTTCCTATAAGCTGTACCATGTTGATGGGGCATTAGAATGAAAGTTTTTTTTCACAGCTCGGCCCTAACACACGGAATTCACGAGTCATAATGACCTTTTAGGGGAAAATTTTAATGTTAGGGTTTTTTTAACAGAAATAATTAATGACAAATAAGCCAGTAACAAGCTACACATTGATTTCTAAAGAAAACACTGATGTGTGTGAAAGTCAGAGCCAGTAACAAAACATAAGGTGCTGTGACTTTTTTTTATATATATTTTTAAATATCACTTGATATTTTCAAGAGGCATTCCTGCCATGGAGAAATTGCAGTTGATTTTATTGCTTGATGCTGGGATTAGAGCAAGTAGATCACATCATATAGATAATTATATGAGTATATTTGGTAACAGATTTTTTTAAATAAACTGTCATCCTTTATATCTTTATTATTTTTTTAAAGATTTTTTTGTGTAATCAGTGTTCTATTTATTTTGCTTGACACTCACAAACCATTATGGTACAGCTTTTCAGTCAAAGCTGTGCATTTTTTTTATAATAATAATAATAATAATGACAATGACTGATCATTTTCACTCAGTATTTATAGAAGGCATTCTGTCTGGCATTCACGGCAGTGTGAAACCTGAAAGTGAGATCTGTTCTAGCTTTTACACTTCATTAAATGTCTAAGCTCATAATGCATAGAACAGTCACTCCAGGAAAAAAAGTGATTTAATAGTACCTTCATTTGATAGTCATTTGAAGTGGAATGAATGTGGAGATGTGGACAGTTTATACAGGGCATGTCAGCTCAAGTGAATTTGAAGATTGGGGTTCAAGCCCAATCATCTGGCGCCAAGCTGCCGCTGTTGTGCCCCTAAGCAAGGCCTTTATCGCTCTCCCGTCCTGTTGCGCTGTATCATTGCTGACCTTGCTCTCTGAACCAAACCTCCAAAGTTAAGATATGTGAAGAAAAACATTCACTGTGCTGTAATGTATATGTGACAAAATAAAGGCTCCTTTGGCTGCTTCTTATTTGACGTGTAATGCAAGTTGTATGGTAAGAAGTCAAAGTAGAATGTTTGTTTGAGCCTGTATATGAGATCTTAGGTTATATGTTTGCTCTGCCTCTATTACAGGTGACATTCCACTTCATCTGAATATCAGAGAGACATCAGACAAGGGTCAGCCCGTGGTTGTGTCCTCTCCTGACAGTCCTGAGGTGATTGCATCATGATGAAATGATCACCACACCCATACTGTATGTGGGTCTTCCCCAAACTGCAAGCACACAATTGTATAGAATATAATCATCATTGTATACTGTAGGTTCAACATTCTTCTCTAAGGAGCTCTATGAAGATGTAGAAGATGTAGTAGAACTTGAGTGTCCTGCACATAGCTCTGACCTCAACCCCAATGAATATTTTTGGGATAAATTGGATTGCTGACTATGTGCTTGGCTTTCTTGCATGACATCATGACCTGACCTCACTTATTCTTTTATGGCTGAATGAACACAAATCCACACAGTGAGACTTCAAAATTTAGTGGAAAACCTTCCCAAAGTGAGAAGAGTAAAGCTTATTATAACAGCAAAGGGGGATTAAATGTAGCATGGGATGTTCAAAAAATTAGCACCTATAGTCAGGTGTCCACAAACCTTTGGCAATATTGTGTATGTACTATAATGATGACCAGAGTCACATCATGGATTTGAAAACCTTTTCTATTTTTATGCTGTATGGGGTTACTATATCATTTCTAGAACTTTTTTAGGTTATTTGCTAGTAATGCTTTGGGCCACTAGCAAAGAACCTAGAACCAAGAGAGACATCCAACTTCCTCTTGTGTCGACAGTTACTTTCATGCATGTGGTTCGTGCTTAATGGTTTTATTACCCTAGATATATTTTGGATCTCGATACAACACAAACACCTGCTGTCCTGTTCACAGTTGCACCAACGAGCAACACACGAACAATTAGCTCTCTTGAACTTTGATATGTCTTTTATTATGTTGTGTAGTTTGCAGTATTTTATGTAGAGCTGTGCTATCGCTCTGCTATTCCAACTTTTACAGTCTACTCCTAAGTATGGAATGTGAAATCGGTGAAGAACCGCCCGCAAGCCGCGATCCTGTAGCTGTGAAACCTTTAACTCCATATTGGCCAGTCTTTTAGTTCCACTGTCCAACCCCTGTATATATTCAATTCAAATTAATTTTAAAATGAACTTACTATATATCTTTAACATTTATCTCTAATGAGCAATCAGGAAGCAACAGTGGGTGGGGGAAAAACTCCCTGAGATGATATGAGGAAGAAACCTTGAGAGGAACCAGACTAAGAAGGAAACCCATTCTCATTTGGGTGAACACTAGACAGTAAATAATGTAAATGTACATAATGTCCTTTATACAGCAGTTTGTAGTATCCGAAGGCTCCTAATGAATAATAGGTCACAGACCCAACACTAATTCCATTCTGCTTGAAGCCTTCTAATGATCGCTGATGATAAACACCCGATCCAAATCTATTAGACCGTTTTTCAGACATTTCTTCACAGGAATTATATCCTAATATAAATGTAATAACATTGTGTTGGTTGATTAGACTTTCCTTCGTGATCACATTCTGTTTCTGCTTGATTATGTGCAGGCTGAAGCATACAGAAGAGTCGCATCTGCAGTGGTGCGTCGCCTCGCCGAGGAGTCCAGCTGAACAACTTCAACACTGAATTGCTATTTATTTATTAGTCACTAGTATTGAGAAATTACAATAAATATTTTACTCATGAGCTTAGTTTGTGTTTATTAG
This sequence comes from Tachysurus fulvidraco, assembly GCF_022655615.1. Classification (NCBI taxonomy): domain Eukaryota; kingdom Metazoa; phylum Chordata; class Actinopteri; order Siluriformes; family Bagridae; genus Tachysurus; species Tachysurus fulvidraco. The sequence continues at coordinate 8,119,670 of NC_062529.1, forward strand.
GCTTTGTAGTAGATTACATTTTAAGAGCCTATTTTTCTTTTTTTTTTTTTTTCTTGTTTATTTAGTTAATAAATAATGCATAATTATTTGGAGGGGATTAGGTTTCCATTTTGAAAGGTTGACATGGTGAAATGTACTACTGAATTTATTGCATACACTACAAAATATTTATCAGTCCAGCTTCTAGAGAAGTCTGGCACAGCGTGGGGGAAAGGGTGTATTTCAGGAAAATAAAGCCTGAGAAGAAAAGGAGCAAAAGGGAGACAAAGAAGTCTGAGATAACAATAATAATGTATTTTTATACATGAGTTAGTGTATAGTTAGTGGTTAATACATTTACAGTGCACCTTCAGGTTTGGGGATTTGATTCCTGCCTCCACATGTTCTCCTTCATGTTCTCCCTGTCCTCCCCTGAGTGAGTTATTTACGGGTTCTCTGGTTTCCTCAACCTGTGTGAAAATGTGGTAAGCTGATTGATGGCACTTAATTGTTCACAAGGTGTGAATGAGTGCATGTGATCATTCCCTGCGATGTTCTGGCACTCCATACAGGGTGTCTCCTGCTTTGTGCCGCAGGGTCCAGGCACCACACAACCCTAAGTAGGATAATTAAATCAGCAAATGGATGAATGAATTGATGGATGGAAGGAACAAAGGGTGGACATCATGCAACGCTCCAGTGCATCTAATAACACTAAATACACCATATAGCCACAAGTATGTGGACAGCTGGGAAAGCACATCAATATGTGCTTGTTGACTATCACAATGTAGATTTCATTCCTCTTTGCTATTTTAATATCCACTCTTCTGGGAAGGCTTTCACTAGATATTCAAGTGTGGCTGTGGGAATTTGGGATCATTCAGCCACAAGAGTTTTCATGAGGCCATGCACTAATGTCAGGTAAAGAGGCTGCAGTGTTTAGTGGTGTTAATGCCAGGGATTCTGTACAGGTCCCTCAAGTGCTTCGACACAAACCTTCGCTTAATGCACACGTGCATTGTCATGCTAAAACATGTTACGGGGCCTCTTAGTTTTAGTGAAAGGAAACACACAGGCATTCTACACAATTGTGTGTTTCCAAATTTGTGACAACAGTTTAGGGAAGAACCTCATATGAGTGAAGTGATCATGTGTCCAAATACTATATACTAATATACAAATCTCGAATGTGATAGCTAAAAAATTCACAATTCCAATTTGCGGGTGTAAGAATGGTGTGGAGTTTTTCTTTGTATCAAAACATAATTATTTATTTTTTTACCAGTTAGAAATTAAAAAGAAAAAAACTATTTTATTTACATGCCCTTAGTTCCTAACTGAAAATTAAGACTACATTAAATTAAATCTATAAGGTTTAAAAAATATTTTGTGTTTATTTTTTTTTACACAAGAGTGAAGTCAGAGTGGTCCATTTACATCTTAAGTATGTAACCTAGTGAACCAGCATTAATGTATTCAGTGTTAGAGATTTAAGCACTTATGTATGTTGCTCTGGATAAGGGCGTCTGCCAAATGCTGTAAATGTAAATTTACAAGACTAAAACTGCAATGATATTGATTAAGGGTAGCATCTGACATTAGCATTTGAAAGGGAAGTCACATGAGAAAGTCTTCTAAGGAATAGAAAAACATACTGACTTCTTGTATTGTTTCCTGGCTGCTGTGACTCAGCTTGTTCACTCCCTCTAACAGCCAACAAAGCAGTCTGTGACTCATCGGGTCAAATATGTTTGCTTTCTTATTTATCGCAGTTCACTGTTCCTGTAAGAACAGCCTTGAAGCTACAGCTACATAATGAATTTTTATGTAGGCTTGTGTAGTGCCGATATGTGCTGGGTGTTGGTTGCGTTCCTTTGAATTATGTGACCTTTGTAAACCTAATGAACATCGGGGACTAGATGATGTTAAGGTTATGCCAGTCATTCATGTTGCTTATTTAATACCTGAGGGTAGTACAGCATCTATATTAGAAGAGGAGATCTGAAAGATGGACTCAGACCAGTAAAAATAATTTCCAAGAGAAAAAATAATGACTTAAATAAGAATTAAGTTAAAAGAATAAAATATGTTAAAAGAATTAAATATTTTAATAGACATACTGTACAGGTATGTGAGGTTTATGATATGAGGGCGAGTCAAATGAAAACCTTAAAAGTGCAACATGACCTAAAACTGAATAAAAATATAACAGGAATTATTGATATACTTGCATTGCTTTTTTGACTTACCATCGTACGTATAATACACTAATATTTTAGTGTTTTTAAAAAAATGTGTTTAATTTAGTATTTAACTTTGGAAAACCCGAAACACTACAAAGCATAAATAGATAATGTTTTTTGTAATTCAGATGGAAATGTCTGTAAACAAAAGCCTTTCAAAATGTTCGCCATTAGGGACTTCAACTGTTTACAGGAAAATTGCACAAAACATCCTCCTTACAGCCAGTGTCTCATGGGATTGTTGTGTATGAAGCCGCCTGGAGACTGTCATGCCTTCATTTGAACCAATGTTGTGTCAGTCAGCTGTATGGTCTGGTCTTTATCACCAATCAGGTCTGCGCTGAACTCAGAGTTAACGATGACCAGTTAGTTCCTCAGGAGATTTCGGCTGCTCTGTTATAAACTGTTGTAGAAATGACATTATTTACATTTACACTATTTACTGTAGAGTGTCACCCAAATGAGGAATAGGTTGCTTTCTGAGCCTGTGTTCCTCTCAAGGTTTCGACCTCATATCCTCTCAGGGAGTTTTTCCTTGCCACCGTCGCCTCCGGCTTGCTCATTGGGGATAGGGATTAAATGTATAGTATCATGAAGTTTAAGTTAATCTTTTTTAAATTAATTTGAAACTTTAATTGTATATATTCATTTATTTATTTTTATCCTTATTTATTATTATTATTATTATTATTATTATTATTATTATTATTATTATTATTATTGTTGTATATTTTTCTCTCGCTTCTGTTTCCATACTTCTGCAAAGCTGCTTTGAGACAATGGGAAATTGTTAAAAGTGCTATACAAATAAAATGAATTGAACTGAAGTACAGTTTTATCACCTTTCTTTTCAGGGTATCCGTGCATGTAAAACTTTTGTGATTCATATTTTGTATATAATATCATTATCACAATTATGTTACAGATAGGGCTGTGTGCATGTCTCTGTAACCACTCATGAATTCTACATTTCATGTTCTGTCTTTTAATGACACAGAATATTGTGGATACATTGTAACCTCTTTGGTACATTGTATCCATTGAATACATTGTAACCGCTCACACCCCTCCCCTTTCCCATCATTGCAGCAATAAAATAATTTATTTCTTTATACATTATATAAACTCTCTGTTTTCAAAATCAGCCTAATGTCGATTTCTATTACGCCGGTCAGAATAAAACAGCAGATTACAGAAATGGGTAAATTAACATACTTAAGTCATTAATTTATGTACATTAAATATAATTTCCTGCCCTGTTTTACTGACCTGAAATTTACTATGGCACTGCACTTGGGAGGAAATTAAGGCCTGTATCAATAGAAGCTATTCCTTCTATCCTTTAGAAAACAATCATATAAGTGCACAAATACAATACATAAATACCATCGTTTGTCCTTAAAATTTCGGAATTTATACAAACAGAAAGACTCGTCATAACAGGATAGTCAATTTTGTTTAAAGAGGCTTTTTTCTATTGACACTCAAACTCTGTGCCGACAAATGATTGGCTGATGTTCATCAAAGTTTAAAGCAAATAAATTAGTCTAGAAGAAATGATGTAGGCCTTTAAGTATCTTTTATCACTGTGTCACTGTTCTTTATACAATCTCTTTATTCCACTCTTCAGAAAAGGTTTAAAACAGAACTTCTATTTAAAGCTAGAAACATCAGCCGCACAAACAGCCGTGGAAGGATTTGACTGTAGTACAATATGACAATATGCCTTACAAACAAGATTCGAATACACAAAGCATATTGTATTTTTTTTACATTACAGTTACTGCTGTGGCTTTACATACTGTATGCAGTTTGAATCTCTATCCCCATTCATCAGTGTCACTAAAGGAGTAGATATAATTTCTGTATACGGGATGTGGTATCTCAGTGGTTGGACTACTGATCGGAAGGTCATGGGTTCAAACCCCAGGTCCATCAAGCTGCCACTGCTGGGCCCCAGATCATGGCCCTTAACCCTCAATTGCTCAGTTGTATAAATTGAAATAAAAATGTAAGTCACTCTGGATAAGGGTGTCTGATAAACGTATATGTTTGTAATTTTTGACAACTCATCACCACTGTTTCCACTCTCATGTAGCACTCATGTCTGGACATGTCTAGGCATGAATGTTCTGAAGTTTAGGAAATGTTTGCCTAGGTTACTTGTATAGGTGTAAGTGTATGTTATGATATATAGTTTAGTTTGTGCTCACTATGAAAGGTCTTATGAGCCATTAAACAGAAAGTAACTCAGAAAGGGTCTCCCATAAGGTCATGGTGTGTTTACCTTGTGTAGTTAGAGTCCCTAATTAAAATGCTCACTTCTAAGCAATTATGTTCCTTCACGGTTAAGGATTTTTTTTTAAACGTGACATGACTCAGCTAAGGACAAAAGCTTTTGCCCAGGAAAGTAAGTAAAGCTTATAATAGACAGAGAGAGAGAGAGAGAGAGAGAGAGAGAGAGAGAGAGAGAGAGAGAGAGAGAGAGAGAGAGAGAGTGTGTTCCTGCTTCCGGAGGCTGTGGGGGGAAAAATCAATAATTACATCAGGGGGTTAGGTTGCACAAGACAGGCCAGAGGGCGATTATGTTAAATAAATTTGAAGCAAAGTGAGAGCTATAACACATTTTGTTTGTTAGTACATAAAAAATGAGCACAGAGTGTATGTCAGGATAGTGACATGAGCCACAAATGAGTCATTGTTTTTTACTGCATTGTCAATAAAGCAATCCTTAGTGTGTGTGAGACGCTTCTCAGCTTCTCAGTAGGAAATGCCATTGAGTAAATAAACTACTGCTGTAAGTTGGACATGTTGCAAAGCAAATAAATGAATAGGAATCAAATCTGAATTGCTGGAACTCCCGGTTTCTCAGAATGAAACTAAAATGGCATCTATATGTGTTATTTAGCAGATAAGCATTTATTATTGAGTGAGCTTGGTTGGAGTTTGACTGCTGGAGCTGTGGTGTTGAGAATATGCTAATAGCATGCTTAAAATAAATTCTTATGAATGTTTAATAGCAGATTTCCAAAGCACAAGGCCATGTGCTCTGCAAAACTCTGAATCAGCCAGTTAGCATTTATCTTTCTGAATTCATTTTAACTTGAATTAGGCTTTGTTTTGTGTCTCTGTTTAGATGAACTGCAGACAAAAAAAAAAAAATTGCCATTGTTATGAAAGCCACTTCCTGCATTCCAAACAGCAAAATGGATTCGTCAAGAGAATTGTAAGGGGCTGTAAATTTCTTTAAAAATCAGATGGAGATCCACAGCCTTTCCCCAAAACTGGTGAACCTGGAAGTGAATCTTCATGCACATCAGCAAAGCTGAACAAATGATCTGATTGAGCTTAATAAATGTCAGAAAGGATGAGTGATGACACAGGCTATGTCTGGACTGATACTGTAGTGTTAGTATGCTGGTAGAAGTGTACATCTTACATTGTATGATTTGCCAGAGTAGTGTATGGTTTAGTATGTAGCCCTCAACTCCCTGTCCCTGGCCTCATGGCAGTGCAGCTGTGGTGCTGCCTAGGATAAATAGCAGCAGCTGGTTCCAATTGCCCTGCATGATCAGGGACTGGAGGGAGAGATGTAAGCATGCATGGGGGTAGGTGGGTTAGAAGACCAGTTTAAACCCCAACCCCAAACACCCCCACCCCTTCCTTTCCTTCTCCTAACCATAATATACATTGAACTCTGATTACGGATTTCCATTAGGTCAGCAAAAGCAGTCAGCAACACTTGATTAGAGTTGATGTAGATGAACACTGAACTGACCTTAAGTCCAGAAAGATGGCCTCAGTTAAATAATTGGCAATTTTAAAGATTTGAAAATTGCCAGGCAATGTGTTCTTAGGGATAATTACACTGGTCCAGCAAAAAGTATCTATAATCCACGGGTTCTCAATATGATTTTCCACTACAGCTGACCATGAATCAGCATTGGGGAAAAAAGCAGGATCAGGAAATTTGGCTGTATAGAGAGATAAATCATGGTGTGCAGAAAGGAGCATGAGGGGAGGTTAAAAAGAGGCACAGACTCATATAAAGTCTGCCAGCTTTTATAATAAGCACAAGCAAGTACAGGTTCGTTAGAGATAGGTCCAACACCACATAATTGACACTGAATCTGTTAATTAATGTTGCAAGCATTTTCATGTCATGACCAAAGCCTTGTCTCATCAACTCCATGCACTGGGAAGTTCTCTGCAGAAACATGTGTGACTCAGCTCAGTAAATGATATAAATAAGAAAGTGTGAAGTTACAAAATATTTATAGTGTATAAGAACTGTGATTGTAATATTTTGCAAACCTATTAAGACACATCACGCATTATTGATTGTTTAGGGTAATCTTATGAATTAGATCATACAGCAAATAGTTGGTGGATACCTGAACATCACTCCCATATGTGCTTGTCCCCCCCTTTACACCTATAAAAGCCTCGGCTCTTTTAGGAAGGCTTTCCACTAGATTTTGGAAAGTGGCTGTGGGGATCAGCTGCAAGAGTGTTAGCGAGGCCATTTTAATGATGTCAGGCAAGGAGGCCTGGGCTACAGTCATCATTCCAATTCATCCCATAAGTGTTCATTGGTGTTAAGCTCAGGGTTCTGTACAGGCCACTCGAGCTCATCCATTCCAATCTTGACAAACAATAGTTGTGTTCTAAATGACATTCTACACACTTTACAGTATAAACTATGTACTCTACTGTCTAGTGTATGTATTATAGAAGTGTAGCACTATTTATTCTTCAAAATGGCATCGAACTTACTTTGTGCACAGGGGCATTGTCATTGTACAACATGTTTGGGACTCATGGTGCCAGTGAAGAGAAATTATAAACCTACAGCATACAAAGACATTCTATACAGTTGTGTGCTTCAGGGTTTGTGGCAAATGTGTGGGGAAGTTCCACATATTGGTGTGACAGGTGTCGACATACTTGTGTCCTTCCATTACATGCACTTACATTAAAGGGAGTGTGACAAAAGAAAGTAGCCTCTATTGCACAAGCAATGTCATTTTCCTTTCTCAATTACAAAAAAAAAACTTTCAGTCTTTTAATGATTTTTCTGTTTACCTTAAATATAATCAAATATTTTTACTGATAGCAGAACAGTTTCAATGCTGATTTATGGCAAAGGGAATCCCCAGATTGCATATTGTTCTAAGGTCAGTGATAAGGGTTTGAATGAGGTGTGCCTGTTTGATAAGCTGCACATTGTGCATCTCATCTACAGTATGTCTATTCACATATTTTGTTCGCTGTGTTTGACGTGATTCACTAGTGCACTATAATATCCTCGCATTTACAGGCATATGGTTCACCATAACTCAAATTAGCAGCAGAATGAAGAAGAAAGTGCAGCTGAAGATGATAAAATGTTCTGTAAACTGCATACTAGCTGACAGAAAGGACAGCAGTGCCAAATACATAAAACAGGATACTCTTTATTCTGAAGAACCCAATGCCTCTTAAAGTAACTGACATACAGACAGAGAAAATAATACTAAATTGTACTTAGGACTAACAGATACCTGTTTGTAATGACAGATTCCTTGTTGTAATGACTGATGGCGAAATTCCAAATGACACTACAGAATATAAGAATGGTCATGTCTCATTCATAGAAAACTGTGAGATCTGGTAACCATGAAATCTGATATTTGTACATGACAGTGAAATTAAAACAGGATTGTGATGATAAAAAGGGAAATGGCCAAGTGGAAACTTGCAGATAGAAGTGCATAGTGTAAACAGGACAGGGTGTCGTGTTCTGCTCAGGCTGTTGTGTACTGCATTTGAATGGCAGTGAGACAGCTGAGCCCACACCCAAATAAGCTTAAGGGACAATGGGACTGTGGCTTCCACCGATAAATTTAGTAACACATGCTTTAACAAAAACATGACATGAACACTCCAGTGCATCCTGCAAGTTTATGTCAGCTAATATCTCACAAAATGAACATAATGTCTGGATGTGAAACTAAACGTAAGAGTTCCTATGAACAGTTCATGTGTTCCTGAGTGGTTAGAGATATTTTCTGTGGTCAGCCACCTGGCTGAAAAACTGTAAATAATATTTAAGTAAGACGTTTGCTTGGATTAATTTTTATGTATTTACATGTATTAATTATAGTAACATGTGCTTTAGCTTTGTATCGCAGGAGACACATTTTCCTTTTTGACTGATTAGGATCAATTTCACCTTCAGGCTTTTGGCCACCTTGAACAGTGTCAAGTATACAAATATAATACGAATACAAAGCAATAGGAGCATATCTGTTTTCTAAGTAAAATGTGAAAATTATATTTGAAATCACATTATACTACATGCAATTAATTAAATGTTTGGGATTAAAGACAATAAAAAAATTAAAGAAAATAATAATAATAATAATAATAATAATAATAATAATAATAATAATAATAATTATTATTATTATTATTATTATTATTATTATTATTTCCTTTTTTCTGTTCCTTTTTTCTGTTCTGTTTCTAATTATTATTATTATTATTATTATTATTATTATTATTATTATTATTATTATTATTATTATTATTATTATAGTTATACTACTACTAATAATAGTAATACTACTACTACTACTACTAATAATAATAATAATTATTATTATTATTGTCATTGTAATAATAATTTATAATTGTTATTTTATATTTTTTCTACAACTACAACTTATCTTTATTGTTATTTAGAATGTGCAATCAAATGCCACACATTATTATTATTATTATTATTATTATTATTATTATTATTATTATTATTATTATTACTACAGGTACTACTACATTTGTAGTATATCAGATGGAGATTATATATTATAAATATTATACAATATATGATAAAATATTAAATTTTTAATTGTATTGTAATTTAAGGTAAGACTGTAAACGCGCCACACTGAAAAAGTTACTGTGAGATTTGTGTGCGAGTATGTGTGTGTGTGTGTGTGTGTGTGTGTGTGTGTGAGAGAGAGAGAGAGAGAGAGAGAGAGAGAGAGTGAGAGAGAGAGAGAGTGTGTGTGTGTGTGTGTGTGTGTGTGTGAGAGAGAGAGAGAGAGAGAGAGTGAGTGAGTGAGTGAGTGAGAGAGAGAGAGATTCATCGGTCGCCATTACCGACTGGAATGAGAGAGGAGGGAATCAGGCTCGGATTACGCGCATACCAAAAAATCTGTATCAATAAATTCAAACCAGTCGTGAAATTTAGCGCGTACTGTTCCTTCCATTTTAACCTCTGGAATATCCCGAATCTCACTCGAAGAGGGAATTACTGGGAATAAAGGGAAATCTTCGGGAATGCCACCTCCTTCCTCTGTGGAGTCGGGAGATGGGAGCGACCATGTTAGGTAGGAGAAAGCTTTTGGAAGAGTGTCTCTGGACTCTTTCCGTGTGCTATCTGTGTTTGTTTTGTTCGAGTAGAGAATTAAGTTAATAGTGTTGTGTTTGAACTGTGAGCCGTTGGGATTTGTACAGATGGTCCGCGCTACGTGGGTTAAAACAGCGCAGTGTAACACCAACACTTAGCCAGGGCGAAGCTAGCAGGAGTGATTCTCTCTCTCTCTCTCTCTCTCTCTCTCTCTCTCTCTCTCTCTCTCTCTCTCTCCCCCTCTCCCCCAGGAAGCGTTGTTCGGACAAGGCCTGGGTCCTCGATAAACCTTAATACTCTGACCATTGTTAACGAACCGCCATGAAACAAGCTTATTTTCATAGCTCGTGTATTCGTACAACGAGGTCCGCCTTAACCGCGTATCCGTATTGAACACAACCTCAGCTAAACCTGGAGGCTAAGCTAAGCTAACGAATGCTAGGAGTCAGTCCTGTGTATTTGCTCAAAAACGGTGGTATTTCTCTCAGTAATTCGACTGACGTAAAATGTTTCGTTTTAAAAGGGAATTTCTCCCATCCCAGTGTTGTCGTGTAACGAAACGTGAAGTTTTTTGAGTGTTTTTTTTTAATTATTAAACATTCCCTGTGGCTGAATAAAAGTCCTCTTTCTGGAAGTTAGCAGGCGTGGACCTCTTAACAACACACTCGGTTTACCTTCCATAGACATACGCTCTCAATGACGATCACTCATTGGCACAGTCCCTAACTATGCCCATGAGACTCGAACTCAGCTAGTAACCAAGGTGTATAAAGTGCTTGATTAGCGGCAAACCTCAAATAGCAGCGTTTGGCCAGCTGCGGTTTCACGCCTCAACTGTGTGTATGAACTCAAAACTAAACCCCGTGTCAAAACACAGCGACTCACACACACACATTGTACCCAGACCTGGAATTACCTTCAAACCTAAACACCAAAGAATTCACTGACTAAGTTTCCTGCTTTACGAATACACAGTACTCAAATGATTGGAACAAATTCTATCGTTGATAACTCGATGACTCCATCTGATAGATGGTTCTGTGACTAATCCCATTCCATACTGAGCTCATCAACCCAGAGCAATGTTCTTTACTGGAGGTCAAACACACACAGCAAAGGAAAACACCAACCTGAAAACATCAAATTTCTTTTAAAAATGTTGAAATAGTCGTGTGAGAATTTTTCCTGGAAGAAGTTTGCTGATTTGTGGCTGTCTGATGTCACAGGTGGACAAAAAAAAAAACAAAACAAAAAGGTAAACAGATAACAGCCTGGTTTTGCTTTTAGCTCCTAATAAAACTGCAAGTTTTTTTTTTGTTTTAAATCCGTCTCGTTCTCACTAGTGCCGTCAACCTTCAATGTCCTATTAACCAGGTTATAAGGAGCGGACACGGCAAACTCCGGACACAGAAGGCAGTGCTGCTGTACAAAGTCATTGCGCTGAGTTATGTGAAAAAGTATTCAACACCGGTAGTTAGTAACACAGCTAAAAGCAAATGGTATTGATGCTGAGAATGTTGAAGCTCTGGATCCATTTCAACCTAAACAGAGTGTACAGGAGAGGAGGTGATCAGGCTGGACAGACTGCAGGACTAAATTGATGTTGCATCTGTCACATGAGGTGGAGATGATGCAAATCCTAATTCCAACTGGCATTCGTTTTGGGTAATATAGTGTAATAAGTAATATACTACATTGTAACATACAGAGTAATATACTCTGAACCAAAGTGCAAATGAACCATGAACTATGTAGAAGAAAGAACTAAAAAAAACCATAGTCAACACCTAGGGCAACCCTGATGAGTATATTACCTTTAAAATTAACATGCTAGTCTTTCAAGGTGGATAGTTTTGTTAAATGCCTCCTGGTTTATTATAAAGTTATAGTAGAGTAAATAACATGTCACTTTCCCACTGCACCATCGATGTACCGCGTGAGCTGCTGTCTTCAGGTTGAACGAACTACAGCATCTTATTCACACTTTGCTCACTATATAGGGCATAATATACTGGAGTCATAGTGTACTGGTAATGAAATACACTCTAAACCTGAACACACCGTATGAGATTCAGCCATAGGAAATGTGTAACTGCATCTGTCATGCTATGTGGTAAGCTTTGTACACAAAGCTCTATGAGTGCTATTCTTACCATACTGATTACACATCAGTCAACTGCCAAAGAAAATTTCCTACTTTTGCTCTTGATGTAGTTTTTATTAACATACATCTTAGGGTTCCACCGATTGGGCTCCACTAACCTTGGACGAATTTGTAGGTATTTTATTAGTACCCAGTAGTATCTAGTATGCAGCCATATCTTGGTTTACCAGTTTATAATCGCAGCCCCACAGAGAAGTCAGTGGATTGATGGTGAATTGCATTGTACTGAGCTCAGTTGGATCATGTTTCCAGGGGCCTCTTTCCACGAATGAGTGCACGGTGTGTCTGGATATTTCGTAGAATATATGCATTTGGTTTGTGTCATGGGTAGTGAAAGAAGCCACACGAAAATTAAAACACTTTGAAATACTGTGTAGCACAAACACCTAACCTTTAGTCACAACTCTGCTTGTACACTCAACCTTAGAAAAGTTTGTACAAACTCTGTTTACAAATGCATTCAAAAAAGTGTTTGGATAAAAACATGCAGCTAGCACCTGTCCTTTTGTGTGAAACCAGGTCAGTGATGAAAGAGGCCAAAAAAAGCCTCATGTGCATTACGCAACTCCAGTACATTCAATCAGTTGACTTCAGAGTACAACAGTGGCACGTTTATAAAAACACACCTTTATTCACTATTTACTTTCTAAGGTATGGCAACGTAATATTTAGTGTGTCTAAGCCTGCTGAGTGTTGCTATTACATTGTTTTTGTAATGCCAGTTTTACTAGCTTTTTGTTCCTTTCTTTGTTTGCATTGGACTGTATGTACATATGGTCTGACTCTATGATTTGCATGTGAATTAGTGCCTTCACTGACAATAATGCAACTGTTAAATTTGGTAATCTGGTGATGTTCATTTATGCACTGCAGGTAGGTGATGCCCGAGGAGAAGCGCAGCTGCTCCAAAACCAGCGATCCAGCAGAAAGGAATATCCACATCTGTTCCTAACGAGAAATGGAAATGCATCAGCAGTAGCCAATGGAACTTTATCCTTGCCTCGCTGACGGACTTTGCTGAGGGTAACAAGGCAATGAGAGGGGCTGTATAATGGCCAAGAACAAAGAGCCCCGTCCACCGACATACACTATCAGTGTAGTTGGGCTCTCAGGCACCGAGAAAGAAAAGGGCAACTGTGGGGTGGGCAAGTCCTGCCTATGCAACAGATATGTGCATCCCAGCGCAGATAGCTACTACTCAGAGCACACTTCTGTGTTGAGCACAATCGACTTTGGAGGTCGTGTGGTGAACAATGATCACTTCCTTTACTGGGGGGAAGTGTTACACAGAGGAGATGATGGCCTCGACTGTCGAATTCAAGTCATTGAACAGACTGAATTTATTGACGACCAGACCTTTCTGCCTCACCGGAGCACAAATTTGCAACCCTACACTAAGCGGGCTGCGACTACAAAGCTGCAGTCTGCTGAGAAACTGATGTATATTTGCACAGATCAGCTTGGCTTGGAGCAGGATTTTGATCAGAAGCAGATGCCTGATGGGAAGCTAAATATTGACGGTTTTGTCCTGTGCATAGACGTAAGTAAAGGATGCAACAGAAAATTTGATGATCAGATGAAATTTATCAATAGCCTTCACTCGCAAATTGGCAAGTCAAAAAAACCCATTATCATTGCTGCGACAAAATGCGATTCGTGCGTAGAGCAATACTTACGGGATGTCCAGACGTTTGCCGCTAGCAAAAAGAATCTTCTGGTGGTTGAGACGTCGGCTCTATTGTCTGTCAACGTGGAGCTCTGTTTTAATGCGTTAACCCAGCAAATGGACAAAACACGAGGTAAACCCAAAATTATCCCTTACCTGGAGGCTTACAAAGCTCAAAGACAATTAGTAGCCACAGTCACGGTCAAGTTTGAAAAGCTTATTGTGCAGTCTGTCCGAGATTATCACACGAACTGGAAAGTCATGAGCAACTCCTTGAAAAACTTCCCAGACTATGAGGAATACATTAATTTGGAAGGTAGTCGGAAGGCCAGGAACACCTTTTCGAAGCATATTGAACAGCTGAGACAAGAGCATATCAAGAAGAGAAGAGACGATTATCTCTCCAGTTTGCCAAAAATTTTGAACAAGATGCTCAACAACTTGGAAGAGATTGAGAACCTGAGCTGGACGGATGCTCAGAACATGTTAAAAAGCAAGAATGAGTTTCAGTACTACTTTGTCGTGCTGGAGCAAACCCCATGGGATGAGACAGACCATGTTAACAAAACAGATGACAGAAGAGTCCCCTTTGACATCCTTAAAACTGCAGAAGGCGAGCGGATCTACCAAAACCATGTCCAACATTTGATATCTGAAAAGAGACGACTGGAAATGAAGGAAAAATTCAAGAAGACGCTGGATCGAGTACATTTCATAAGTCCTGGCCAACCTTGGGAAGAAATCATGTGTTTTGTCATGGAGGATGATGCATACAAGTATATCACAGAAGCTGATCGCAGGGATGTGTATGCACTCCATCAGCAGGAAATTGTTGAGGTCGCCAAAGAGGAGTTCCAGGAAATGCTTTTTGAGCACGCTGAGCTGTTTTATGACTTGGATTTGAATGCCACCCCTAGTTATGATAAAATGAGTGAAATCCACACTGTATTGAATGAGGAACCCAGATACAGAGCTCTACAGAAACTTGCCCCAGATAGGGAGTCCCTTTTATTGAAGCACATCGGGTTTGTTTATCATCCCACCAAAGAGACTTGTCTGAGTGGCACGAGCTGTGTGGATCTGAAGGTCGAGCAGGTGCTTGCAAATAGGCTGGTTCAGTTGGACCACGGTCGCACCAATCTGTACTATAACAGCTCGATTCTCGACAAAGTGAACTTGTGTCTCCTTGGCCGTGAAGGGCTAGCTCAAGAACTTGCTAATGAAATAAAATCTCAGTCCACAGATGATGAGTATACCCTCGATGGTAAGATCTATGAATTAGACCTTTTACCTATTGAAGCAAGTTCTCCCATGGTTTTGAACCATTCCTGGTTATCAAATTTTAAACCTCATGGATTCTTCTGTGTCTTCAGCTCAATAGAATCCCTAAATTACATTGGCGATCGCATAAACCGAATCCGAGTGGAGATTTCTCAAAGCAGAAGAGACAGATTTGCTCAGCCATTGCCATTTATTCTAATCTTAGCGAGTCAGCGAGACAGCATTTGCAAAAACATGCCTATTTTAAGGCATCAGGGCCAACAGCTTGCTAATAAGCTACAGTGCACATTCATTGACATGCCCCCTGGGACCTTTCCCCGAAAGTTTAACGAGTCTCAAATAAAACAAGCGCTCAGAGCAGTACTAGAAGGCCTAAAGCACAATTTTGATTTGATGAATCCTGTGCCGTCCATCAAGGATTTGTCTGAAACAGATTTGCGGATAGTTATGTGTGCCATGTGCGGAGATCCATTCAGCGTGGATCTTATTCTGTCACCTTTTCTGGATTCACATTCCTGTAGTGCTGGCCAGCCTGGTCAGAGCAACACCTTGTACCTTGACAAAATCATTGGTGACAGTCGCAGACGCATACAAGTCACTGTCCTCTCTTACCACTCCTCGATTGGAATCCGAAAGGATGAATTGGTGCATGGATACATACTGATCTACTCAGCAAAACGAAAGGCTTCCATGGCTATGCTGCGGGCATTCTTGGCAGAGGTCCAAGATGTCATTCCAGTCCAAATGGTGGCCATCACGGACAGCCAGGCAGATTTCTTTGAGAACGAGGCCATTAAAGAGCTGATGACCGAGGGGGAACGCATTGCTACAGAAATCACGGCCAAATTTACAGCTCTCTACTCGTTGTCTCAGTACCACAGGCAAACGGAAGTCTTCACACCATTTTTTAACGAAGTCCTTGAGAAGAAGAATAGTATCGAGAGCTCCTTCATGTTTGAGAATACAAGGGACCATGGTACCTCTGAAGACGTTTTTCCCCAGTCACCTCACAACCATTTACCAGCCTACTCTTATTATCCTGATTCTGAAGACGATGCTGAGGGACCGCCACCTTATAGCCCTATAGGGGATGACGTACAGCTGCTACCCACCTCGAGTGAAAGAAAGTATAAGACTGACTTGGAAGGGAACGAGTACCCTGTCCATAGCACACCTGTAGGTGATCATGAACGCAACCACAAAGTGCCTCCCCCAGTGAGACCTAAACCTGTGCTAAACAAGCCTAATGTTAAGAAGCTGGATCCCAACCTTTTGAAGACCATCGAGGCTGGAATGAGGGCCAGCAGAAGAACACGAGGCCCACTTACGGTCCATGATGACATCGAGGTGGCCGACAATTACGCAGATCCAGCTGACACGCTCCACAAATCGAAAGGCTTCAACGATGACATTTATGCTGTTCCAGAGGATCATAGCAGAATGCGTAACTCATTTGGCGGCCATCATGCTTTTTTTGGTGACGAGGAGAATGGTTTTGATCGCACGTTGAAATCACAGGGTAGCAGGCGACCGTCCAAATACAAACATCGATCGAAGATCCTTTTCAGCAAGACAAAGGCGTACCATAGGCGAGTGCACTCTGATGTCAGTGACGACGAGTCGGGGCCGGCAGTGCAGAAGAAGAAAAAAGGCAGGGGTAACCGTGGAAGTGAAGAAGACCCTTTACTTTCACCTGTGGATCCATGGAAAGGAGGGATAGACAATCCAGCCATCACTTCAGACCCAGAGCAAGATGACAAGAAGTTGAAGAAAAAGAAAGCAACAAAAAACAAGGAACCAAAAAAGGTAAGCCGGCATATTTCTGAATACATTGCAATTGATGAGTTGCACACTGATGCAGCAGGTATTGTCACTGCCTCCTCGGTTACTAACTGCAGAGTTTCACATGGTCGGTCTCACCTTGGTTTCTCTTGAGTTCTCCGTGTGTGTATACATGGTGCCAGAGGACCGGTGTTCTATCCGGACAGTATCCTTTCTCCCAGTATTCCCTGGATAGACACAGGATTCACCCCAACCCTCACCTGGATAAAACTGTTACTGAAGATTTCAGTTTAAAATTCATTCATCAAAACAATTAGTAGTTCAGAATTATTTCGAATGTTTTAATGATTAATCACGTAAGGAATCATGGTAGAGTTTTCTTGTATTTATTTTTGTTTATGGCATGTGTAACGTCTACCGTTTTATCATTTCTTTTTTTATAGGTTAAAGCAAAAGTTCCCAAGCCGTTGTATCCGCCAACTCGAAGAAATTGGGAAAGCAACTATTTTGGCGTTCCTCTACAGAACCTGGTCAGCCACGACAGGCCTATCCCTCTGTTTATTGAGAAGTGTGTGGACTACATTGAACTTACAGGTAAGTCTTACGGATTCGGTTACTGCTCTAAAAAATCGAAAATAAAAAACCAGATGTTTTGTGATGCGGTTTAGTCGAGCCAGTTTACTGCCGAAGGTCACACTGTAAATCACCGTTTGTGTAGGGACCAATAAGATTATTTCAGTCGTGTGTGCAGGAGGTCAAGTGCTTGGTGGATATTTTCTTCAGTGGATGTTGATTGTTTTGGATCTATAGCTAGACCTTGAGTGATGGTGTAAATTGTAAGATTTGATTCAGGCTAATACATGCGGCAGGACTTCAGAGAATGTCAGATTGTGTGGGCTTTGGCAACTTTCAGTGTTTTGTAAGCCTGCTTTGACCCCAGTCGGCAGCCATAGGGATGCAACTTTAGCAGATGGAAATGGAATCTGTGCCTGTTTTGGGTGTGTTATATGTTAGAAATGCTTTCACACGTCACACTCTACAGAGGCGGTTAATGACTCGCATGGCTTTAAGGATTTGTATTTGTTCACACGTATTTCTGTTTGAACATATCCTATTAGGGCAAATGTACTCGTATAAAAGTTTCAGAAAAACCCATGTGTATGTCGTCTAAGTAAACGGTGTAACATCAAACACTTTTTCTCCGAGTCGGTGCTTTTTCATAAGCATATCAGATTTGAAGGTGTGATTTTCAACTACGTGAATCCTGTGTAAGGTTATCCCAACAGAGGTAAAGAGATCTGTGTATGTCGTGACTCATTTTATATCGTGCGGCGGTCAAATAATTCATTTGTTTTTACTGTTTGAAAATGTCTGAAAAGTTGAATTCATGGTGTATCGGTAGAAAGAGGTAAACTTTTTTTTTGTAATCGACCTGTTACTCTACGAGCTGCTAATGCTACAAAACTGTGGACAGTATAAAAAATTCGAAGCTTGCGAAGGTGAATTTGTCTTGGCGTAACCCTCACCGAAGTCGTTTCTGCGTTCAGTCTGCCGAGGCTTTTAGGCCTGCAACGGCGAGTGTGTGTGTGTGTTGATGACACAGCACAACAGCAGCATGCTAAGCCAAGAGCCTCATAAGTGCTGCTCAGATATACACCTCCTCACAGATGGGACTCTTCTCCTGCATTTACCCCTGGAGTCATCACTATAATATAGTTTAATTTAACAAGCTGCTTGATTTAACATAAACGGCTGCACAGGGAAATGTAGTTAATCTAATGGCTTTGCTGTTTGTAGCTATGCAGCTGTGCAGCGTTGCATCTCCGACATCCTGTCTTCAAACATGTTCAGATCATCACAGCATCACTGCGTCTTCAGAAATCTGAGGACAGAAAATCGCGTTTCAGAACCAGCTCGTTTGTGCGAATGTAGTATCGCAGTCTTGTACAAAAGTGCTATACAGTGACCCAGAACCACATTCGGACATTGTCGTGTTGTTAGGTCGGTTATTGACTTGTGTAGTTGCAGTGAAGGCTTAGTACGCCTTTGGCTGTATCTCAGTACTCGAGGTCTTTATTTAAAAGCCTTTTCAGTGCATTTTGTGGATGAAAGGGGTCATCAAGCTCCTACACACGCGCAGGCTTAGTTGCTCACATTCTTTGCTGTGTTTTTAAAACCTGGAGGAAATGCTTGTGCCTTTTTGTCCATCACAGCTAGCCTTTTACCAGTCTGAACATGCTGCATGCTTTGGCTCGTCTCTCCGACTTCCATTTTGTGAGCTATAGACTTGAATATTAGCGGATTTTTGACTAGAACATTTTTTAAATGGACTTTTTCTTAATGTTTTGAAGACTTGCTTATCGCCTCTATAGCAGCGATAAGCCACTACTTTCAGCTTTCAACTTTCTCAGTGAGGTTATTCTATTTGTAAAATGTTATTCATTATCGATTAGGCTTGGGATGATTGATGGTATCAGGATTTGCGATAGATTCCGTCCGTCATGCCATGGCTGATGGATGAAACATGCATCATGCCAAGGCTGGGCGATTTACGAAACGTCTGTGGGGAAACGTGGCGCTTGCAGCTTATAGATAGATGGAAATAAATTGTGCTTTATCTCATAATATGTTCTCTTTTAGCTTGTATTATGCCCTGTATAACAACCGTACAGTGTGACTTCTTTCAATGCGACTCTGCTTCCTTAATGTACTCGCAACTCTGATAAAGCCATGAATAACCTCGCTTGCAAAATATGTACGACCCCCCGACCTCACAGTTGGTGATGATTATGAAGCATGATAGGACGATCGGATATAACACACAATCTCCCAAGTCTAGTATTAAATATGGTTTTTATATGAAATCTGTATTTGCATGCTGAACATTCGCATTCAGCAGCAAGCGCTGAAAACCCAGGAAGTGACTTAAGTTGAGAGGCAAATTGCAGAGCGTGACTAACTAAAGTAGCTCGGTCCTTTAATTAGACGTCCGAGTGTACTCGAGCGTTTTCTCGAATGTAAATGTGCTGCTTTTTGTTCTCCGATGTTTGGAGTTCTCCTTGAGTGCTGCAGTTTCTGTCATTTCTAATGAATATTTATGTTGTTAAAAGCATTTTAAACCAGAAAGTGTGATCTTCATGGTGTAAAAGCCACTAAATGAGGCATTTGAAATAAGGCTTTCAGTGTCGTTTTGCCATAAAATGCATGCTTTAAACTGGCGAGGACTTCTTAAATCTTCCTTACAAGTTTTCTCTTCACCTCAAAACGTCAGAATAATGCAGACGTTATAAGTGAAGGATAAGCGATGATGACGATCATGTAAAGGAGTTTCACTAGATAAATCCGCCGTCAGACTCAACCGCTGATTTTTTGAGGTTACGCATGTTGCTGTACTATGAAGTCATCAGGAGGCTATTGGTTACCATAGTTATAAGGTCTCAGTGGGTGGAGCAACTAATGTTCCAAATCAGTTTTCTTGCCACTGATATAATAGGTGTAAATAAATATACTAAAATATATATGCATCATATCGTACAAGATGAAGAAGCACACACTCTTAGCCATGAATCACGCGCTCTACTGTCTTTGCTCCCATTGGTCGATGAGTCGCTCATTATTTACATAACGTTCCACTTTTTTCAACACTGCATCACTGGACACGCCCACATCTGATCCCCACCGCAAGTTGCAAGCTCTCCGTGCAAATGAGGTCGATTTGTCACTGCGAGGTGCGAACATAGGGTTAGCCAGCAGACACCTAGACACCAATCTGTGGACTAGATTGGACTCGGCTGTTTGGGGCATCCTGCTTTTCCACCTGGCTCTTTGTCAGCTGTTCTCTGCTGTTGTCATGATGACACAAAGGTTTTGTGTTGTCCGGTAAAATGGCTTGGACTGCTCCCTATTTCTGCCACCTAAAAAAGATCGAACGTTAATGAGCGCCGGTAAATTAGTTTTTCTAGCAATTTTCCAAAAGCCGGAGCCAGAACTAAAGTACCCCTGTGTAACAAAAACGCTCCATGGAGGAACAGCTGGAATTAGGGTTTTTTTTTGGTGTGTGTGTGTTTGTGTGTCTCATGCAGCAGCATCTCATGGACCATATGCTTTTGTCTGTTGCACTGAAGTTCTAGTGTAGCCATGTTCAGACATGTTTTGAAGGGTCACCCTCATAACACGAATACAGTTTTAATGCTTAAACAGGAGCGATTAGTTCATAGCTATGAATAAAACACGTCAGTTGGAGTTTGAAGTGGTTCTGTTTGTATAGTAGTGGTGCTTCCCCTCACCACTTCACTAGCACCGTAGGCTCTGAACAGATGAGACAGATTTGTTTAGAAGTACGCAGAGAATACACACACACACTCTCACACACAGTTCTTTGTCTGATCGTCTTTGAACATTCCAGGAAGGGTAAATTAAATAAAAAGCTGATGAAATTCTGTGAAAACTCTCTTGTCAATGAAGCGCCTTCAGGTAAATAATTTACTTCAGTGCATCAGATTGTCTGCAGAAAACCACAACACAGTACAGAGGGCCTGCTCCAGGAGACCCGATGTTAAAAAAAATAAAATTATACATTTATTAGGTCTGCTGCAATATATTTTTTATTTTATACCCTTGCTTTGCTTAATAGACTTTGCTTTTTTTCAGCATCTAGACTTCTGTGTGTCATCTCACATCTGTAATATCTGTAAAGTGTAAAATCATGTCCAGTTTGAGAGGAATATATAGGATGATAAAATTGTTCCGCTAATCACAGCCCTCTTGTCGTCGGGTTGAAAAACGGATGTGTTATTTCCTCTCTGCGGTTACTCAGTGTTTTAGGCCATGTTTTCTCATGTCTGCTGTTGTCTCCTGTTCAGCCAAGCAGAGCTTTTTTGACACATGTACCAGGTCCTTTGAGAATGCTTAGCGAAAAAAAAAAAAACACCACCACAAAGTCTTAGCATTCCCAATGGCATTCTGTTGTCTGTGTAATACATGGGAAGGAGTTGTCGGAACAAATCACTTGTGACAGGCTGTCGCCGCACATCCGAGAAGTGTACTTAGTCCAGAGCGTAGACATCGGAGTGGACATCAGCATCGGCGCTCGCACAAACGAGCCTGTGAAAGAAGGCTTCACAAGCCATGGCAGGCTCGTACGATGTGGAGAAACAGAACGTATTCATGCCGAGAACTACGACAAAAGATAAATCGACTCGACAACACAATGACCAGTCTTGTTGGTTGAACTGGGCATTTGTATATCAGGCAAGAGCAGGAGAATTGACATGTAGGAACAGGTTTGGGTCTCTTGGTTCCTGTGAAGGGAAATTTGTAATATTAGAGCATTCAGAAACATTCTCGAACCTTTGTGTGCTTTCAATTTTGTGTCCAAATCCTATTGTCCTTAAAGTGACTGACAGCTGAAAAACTCCCGAGAGCTCATTCTAGTTTGCTGCTGTGATGACGATCAGTTTTTTCATTATTTACTTTATCTAAAGAATCACTCGTGTGACGGTTCAGATTTACCTCTGACTACAAATATGTATATATTCTGTATTCGTAGGTCTGAAATGAAACTTTAGCCACCCGCTTTTTATTCTTTAATCCAGTTATAAGCTCACAGTCCAGCACAGTAAAATAATGCTATCACTGTCATTATTGTTCCCTAAAGCCATGTCTCTTCCCAGGCGAGACATTTTATCCACTCCGTCGTATACTGAAAAAACTAGTCGTAACCCATCTGCTCATTATGAATTAGAGATGAGCTGGAGTGATGTGCAGATGTCCTGGGCCGCCGTACTTCCCCCGTGTGAGCCGAGCACCGAACCACGCCTCACCGCCCTGCACTTCACCGCCCCCATGCCACACACACTGTCGGTTTAAGCACAGAGCCAGGCTCATGTTGTCCGAAGTGCTTTTGCAGAAGGGCGTGTGTTTCACCCACACAAGCAATCTAGATAATTGTCTTTTACTGCATCGAATGTCACCTGTGTCAACATAGCAGGAGGTCCGTGTGTGCATGTGTGGTGCACTAAATCTTTATGTTAATGAGTTACCGTTCTAAGAAGAGAGTGAAGCTGCAGGCAGAAGATAAGGCTCTTCACTTCTGCTAAACCCTTTTGCTAGCAATTTTGTTGGGGCTTTACTAACCACATACACACACACACACACACACACACACACACACACAAAACTCAGTCTATTCACGCTACCAGTCTGTAGCGCTTATGTAAAAGCACTCAGAGCTGTCTTTTATCTGTCGTCTCCTCATGACTAAACCTGCTGTCAAGGCCTGAGCGCTAAAACACAGTTGGAGCTGCTTGTTATTGTCAAGTTGCTAAAAGACAGCAAGTCCCGTTTTAAAGAAGTGCGTCATTACGTCAAAGAAACGCGCACATTTTTCTCACGACAGCACTGACTAACCTTGTCAACCAACTTGTCTTTGAGTTTGTCCCCACTTTGGATGGAAGCAATCAGCTTTTATCCTGCCAGAGATTTTATCATGAACAGAGAGCACATTCTGAGACACACACACACACACACACACACACACACACACACACACACACACACACACACACACACACACACACCCCCTCCTTTGTGTCATCCGCTTTGATTTATACGAACCGCAGGAAACATATTAATGTCGTGTTCCAGAACTTGATGATTCTGCTTATATTCTGACCCGCTTAAATTTCTCAAATAAGCAATTTCGTGCCGGAGTTCAGTTTGTCGCACCCAACCACTGCTCTGGTAACATTGGCTACCTTCAAATCTGTTTAGGTACGTTGAAGTTGTGTGATGAATATGTGCAATAAAATGTCATTTTTAAACAAGTGACCCATTCAGACGTGCAGCGTGGTTTATCTTGTGCAATAGAAACTTGGCCTTTGACACCTCTGAACACAAAAAAGCATCTCGACATCCAAGATGCATACCACATAAATTTTCATTACTATGTAGTCATGCTGATCTGTCAGTATCTGTGCAGTGATTCCGAGTCATTTTATACTTTGTGTGTTTTTTTTTTTTTAATCTAAGAACATGGATGGATGGCAGTCTAGGAGGTGTTTTCTTTTCATTCATAAATTTATCGTAGTTTTTAATCTTTTTTTTTTTTGGAGTTTTTTTTGGAGTTTTTTTTTTGCTGTTTAAAACATAACCATACCTCCTTTATCATAATGCACCTGTGCTTTTACTCTTAATGCTTCTGAGAACAGAGTTAAAGCTGTTAAGCTCTAATTATATACTTCATAGATTGGTTTGACTCAGAAAAATACAAGTGCTATTTCAAAAAACGATGGCAACGCAGAATGATTCAACAGCTAACAGAAGCCTTAAGAGCTGCTTCCTTTAAGAGTTGTGATCTTTGTGAACTGCTGCTCCTGCTGCATCACAGGGCAGTGTAACACACCAAGTGTCAGACAAGCTGCTATTTTTTTTATTCAGTCATAGTTGATAGCATAAATATGCAAATAAGAAGGTTAGAGCTGTACAGTGTGAAATGTCAGGTTATTAATAGCCAGGATTAATTGGTGATGCAATGCGAAACGTGACACGAGATAACCAAGGATTCGTCCTCCCACCCAGAGAGCACGGGCCATTTTGCTTGGACACTGTTTGCTGTCTTTGCACATCAGCACACTTTGTAGTTTTGTGACTCGAAGCCTAAAAGCCTAGTATGCTAAATCAGTCACTACACATTAACATGAAAGAGCTTTTCCATTATTTTCATGTATAAAATAAGTCAGGAATAAAACATGACCGAAAGTGCTGTTAGTGGAAAATCAGCACCGGTACAGAAACAGAGGTTTATTACGACCCTGAATATTTTACAGTAATTCCATTTTGCATGTCCCAAAGTGCTTTATTTAATAATTCTCTACAGCATCTTGCCAGTTTTTACGTACTTTAATAAAGAACCACACATCATAACTTTTATCCACTCGTGATTATGTTAACGACGTAGACCGTCTGTGAAACAATTTAGTTCCTGGTACTTACATTAGACCCTCAAAGTAAGTAGACACACAACACAGCTTGTCAGCCTGACCGAGTCACTGACGACAACTCCGTGCTAAAGACCGGAGGAAACCTAGTCGACAGCCGATACCAGAGATTCCATCCAAACACACAAAATAAACATGTCCTCCCAGAAATCTCCAGCTTATTATTAATCACGCACCGTACGAGCTTTACAACTGAAACTACTGTCCAGTAATTTACGTTATTTGAAAAGTTAACGCATAACGTCTTCTCGAAAATAACAAACATATCGTCTTCTCTAAACATCTGATAACGGTGAGATCCTACGTGAGGAATGTAGGTTCTCAAACACGATAAGCATGTCACTATTATTAATAATATTAGTATCTGATATGTGATGATAGTCTCTGCAGATGATCTTGTTTTTTTTTTCGTTTTTTTATCTCCAGCATACCTGCCCATTTCGCTTAATTCCATTACAGCCATGCTGTGTTTTTTTAGCTTTCTGTACTAATATCATCTCAGAACATTTGATCGAAAGCTGACCATTTAGTGGGTGGAGATGTTCTGCTTGTAGAGGCAGTTCTTGAATAATCACAGCCGTGGTTTTTGTTGCAACTTGAAAAATAAAGCATTAAAAAAATGCATTAAAAAATAAATAATGCATGCACATAAATCAATTTTTTTTCTGCATACGCCATTGTCTGTGATGTTGTGTGATAAATGGTTTGCTGGATTGTGATACATTTCCTCAACAAAATGATGAATGCCTCATTTCCAGAAGCATCGGTTTGGCTGGACCGGACATTTGAATTCGGGATTTAATTACTTCATTAGTTACTCCTGAAAGATGGTGTACGGTGGACGGTACTCTTGCACATTGTACATTCTCTGAAGTGTTTACTAACTCTGCTGCATCCTCCTCCCTGCATGTTAAACTGCTGCGTTAGAGATGAAGAAACACTCGGTCTGGGGAAATGTTACAGTACTCTCTACAGTACATGTGTGTGAGTGGTTCCAGATGCTTCCTCCAGTTCTTGTGTCTTGCTCAGACGAGGTGAACAGGCCTTTCTCGCGGGTGTCGTTTGCAGCTTTTGGCACCACACGATCGTCTCACAAAGCTGTGATGTACTTGGCGCTAGTTGTGTTTAGATTTCGATAAAACTATGCAATCCTGCTTATGAGCCATACTGTGTAATATATAAGCTAAGTGAGGGGGGAAAGATCCAGACTTGTTGCATACCCTGTTCCTGCCATTGGTTATTGTTTCAGGAATATTTTTTTAAATTGTGACGCTTGTGTGTTTGAGTCAGGGAGAATTTATATAGTGCTTGTAGTATCAAGTTTGGTCCAGTCTATCGGTTGTAATTCTTTATATCATGTGGATATTATGGACATTTATGGACAGTACGGACAACATTTACTTAGGAAAACAATGCTATAAGGAATCAAACAAATGTACCATCATGGACAACACCTCACATGCAACATTTGAAGTTAAGCATGTTTTGTAGAGATGTTCAGGTTTTTATAAACTGAATTTGATTGAATATTTATATTTTACCGAATAGCTCCTGAAGCTGCTCTGGCGATGATCACTGTATTGAATTATCTGCTCTTTGCTCTCATATACAAGCTCAAGTAGCAATTCTTTTGGTTTTATGTATGCATATCCTCCACGTCAAGGAGCCACGGCCACATGGGAAGCAGACCTAGTTATAAAAGGTTACGCTCTTCATGTGACCTTTATCTCAGCGCAGTGCGATCCTGCACAAACAAGCACAGCACCGTTTACAGAAACGGCTGTTCGTCTGAAACCTGGATGCTCCGTTCTGACAGAAACGAGTGTCGTAGCGATTTCTATTAAAAAGCTTTTAGAGCATTCCGCTCGTACTGACACGGTGTGCGGAAGAGCCTGTGATGTGAGTCACGCTCGAGATTTGTGTCGCCGCTGTGATTCGACAGAAAGCTTACTCGAGTAATAATTAGGGGTGTAACAATACATGCCAGTCTATTTCAGTATGATGCGGGTGTGTCTCCATACAGTACTTATTCAGTGCAGAATTCACTGAATAGGAAATGAAATTGGGGGGAATAGAAGAATTTATTATCGCCACATATACATTACAGCACAGTGGAATTCTGCACAAGGGCAGCTATGATACAGCACCACTGGAGTAGGGAGGGTTAAGGACCTTGCTCAATTGCCCAACAGTGGCAGCTTGGCAGTGTTGAGGCTTGAACCCTAGACCTTCTAATAAACAACCCAAAGCCTTAACCACTTGAGCCACCACTGCCCCATTGCTTAACCCCTGATAGAGCAACGTTTTTACTCTTGTAATTTAGTACTGGGGTTAGCACAGCTTTTTATCTGGGGTTATGAAACCCTGGTCTAAAGCAAAAACAGTGCTATCTCTGCGTTGCGGCGCTAAACATGTACGGTGTGAAACAATGTGGGGTTTTTAGTAGTACGGTTAGATGCGTTGTAACAGAAACTCAATCAGAAACCGATATAGCAGATATCACCTCGAAAAACCCTAAACATCACAGAAGTGCACGCCGTCAAATTTTGTGAAAGTTTGATATCAACAAGAAGCTGGTAAACTAAAAAAGGCCAAAGCTGTGAAGGCTATGGGCGCAGAACACCACACTGTGCTTATTACCACTGATGTGAAGCATGAGAAAAACCTCTATTTATCCAGTCATGGTTGTTGCTGGTGCAGTTGCGTGTGCCTGCGTGTGCCTGCGCCTGCGTGTGCCTGCGCCTGCGTGTGCCTGTGTCTGCGTGTGCCTGTGTCTGCGTGTGCCTGTGTCTGCGTGTGCCTGTGTCTGCGTGTGCCTGCGTGTGCCTGGGTGTGCCTGCGTGTGCCTGTGTCTGCGTGTGCCTGCGTGTGCGTGTGCCTGCGTCTGCGTGTGCCTGCGTCTGCGTGTGCCTGTGTCTGCGTGTGCCTGTGTCTGCGTGTGCCTGTGTCTGCGTCTACGTGTGCCTGCGTGTGCCTGTGTCTGCGTGTGCCTGTGTCTGCCTGTGTCTGCGTGTGCGCGTGCCTGTGTCTGCGTGTGCCTGTGTCTGCGTGTGCGTGTGCCTGTGCGCGTGCCTGTGTGTGTGTGCGCGCCTGTGTGTGTGTGCGCGCCTGTGTGTGTACGCGCCCGTGTGTGTGTATGCGCGCCTGTGTGTGTGTGTGTGTGTGTGCCTGTATGTATCTGGCACAGTATTAGTGATGGTGTCTTTAGAGACTCAGAAACGTTCCGCTCCACCACTTGCTGCCCGTCGGCATCATAACTGACCCGCCGGCTGAAGGCTCTCTGGAACAGTCTGTATCTAATGCTGTTTTTCTCAACCAGTACATAAACGTGTTAGCACACTGGCTTGTGGAAACAGCATGCTTAGGAGGAGTGTGCTCTGTACTGTAACCTCTCCTGAATCAAGCTCCTTTATCAGGACTGTGAGTGTGGGCTCGATTAAGTAGCAAATCATTTTCACCTCAGGTAATATAAGCATGATGAGTAACCTACTGCATTATGCAGTCAGCTGAATGTGGAACCTTGTATCAAATGAAACAATGCAATACGATACCCTGTGCTGTGTCTTTACACCTCTAGTAATAATGTACTTGCTGTAACTCTGTTGTAGCAGTTTGGAGCGCACTGCAGGCTGTTTTAGGCGACTTCACGTGCCCGCTTACTGTGTTTAATCAGATGTCCTTTTCCGGTTTTCTCTGCAGTTCAGCTTGATGGACCTCCCAGAAAAGGAAAAAATATTGACCTTTTTTAATTTTCACAACAACAATGCAAGCATCCCACATGGAACGTCTGGGTTAAGCTTTAAGATTCATTGTAAGATTTAATTAATCTGGCTTAACAAATGATACGCTGATAACACTGTAAGGAACTGGATTCAGATCTAAAGCTTTGCACTAGAAGAAGCTCTGTCTCGTGATTTGCATTGAATCATCAATCAAGTGTCCATTACTGCTAAGAAAACTTATTCGGAAAAGCTTAAGGCTTTTAAGTTCTAGCATCACAGTGGGGATAAAATAGACCGGCTGCTTTATTAAGCTGGTAACAGTATCTAAGGAGGGAGAGTGCAGAGGCCATTTAAAACCATGCATGTGCACATCAATGCAATCTTGCTCTGCCTTCATGTGCATAGATTTGAGTAATGTCTTCTGCTTCCTGCACACGGACAGGCTTTTATTGTACGCGGGGGCAAAGCATGATGATAATCTTTTGGTGAAGAGCTGCAGATGGGTCTGATGAGAGGGCTCTGAGGGAGCGCAGTACATCCTGCTGAGGCACATGTAAATTAACATCACTTCCCTCACCACTGCTTCCTGCCACTCTGTTTTCATGACATGCTTGACCTCAACCTTCCTCTCAGCATTTGACTGAGTTACATCATCCTGCCGTTTAATTGGCAGGTCATCGTCAACACAAAAGACATTTCAAGCCACAGCACAGCTGCAGTGTTAGTGTAGGGAAGTGTGTGTGTTTGTGTGTTTGTGTGTGTGTGTGTTTGTGTGTGTGTGTGTGTGTGTGTGTGTGTGTGTGTGTGTGCCATAACAGGTACTGCGACCATGACGACGGTGATGTAAAGGTACTAAATGTGACACTCCTTAACACGATGATCAGGATGTTTGTTCACATACATCTCAGTTCAGATGCTTACAGAATTTATGTTTGAATATGTTACAGGTTGCCTAAAGCAAATATTAAGTATGTAAACATGTATGTATAAGATTATTGATATATTGCGCTATGGTGGGCTAGTTGTTCTTCCTCACAAGAGATTAAATGGGCATCACCTTACTGCAGTAACTGTACAGTAGCAAAGCAGTGGAACATGAGCAGTTTTGTAAGTTCTGGTCTACTCAAATATTGCAGCAGTTTTAACTGTGAGTGAGTAAGATGTACTTTACACTCAAAAAGAGCTTTTATACCTCAGCGTCAAAGGATTCTTCATTCTGATTGGTCTAAAGATGATATTTGCTGCAGATAAACGCAGTTATCTAATCAGCCAATTGTGTGGCCAAAGCGCAGTGCATAAAATCATGCAGGTACAGATCAAGAGCTTCAGTTATCATTCACATCAAACATCAGAATGAAAGGAAAAGTCTGATCTATAACTTTAACCATGGCATGGATGTTGGTACCAAATGGGTTGCTGTTGCTCACACACAACACTAAAATATCCTGTGAGCGGAGGATCTGGCGGCAGAAACACCTTGTTGATGAGTGATATCAGAGGAAAATGACCATTCTTGTCTAAGCTGACGGGAAGTCTGTAGTAACTCTATATTGTTGTGAGTTGCATGTTGCGACTGTCACCCCTCGCACTGCTCGACTGGTCCCACCATCTCTCAGGGTAAGAGTCAGCTATGCATCAAGACTCTCTTCTGTTGTGGAGGTGGTAGAATGAACTTCCCCTAGATGTCCGAAACAGCTGAGTCACTGGCTATCTTCAAACGATGGGTGAAGATCTACCTCTTCCAGAAACACTTAAACTAGCACTTATTTTCCCTGTTTGTTTTGTGTGTATTTTTTTTTAAACAACAACAGTGGTTTAGACCGTTATCTGTAAGCTAGTGAACCATTGTTAAAGTATTCATTGATAAAGACTTCAAAGTTTCGCTCTGGATAAGGGCGTCTGCCAAATGCCATAAATATAAATGCAACTCGATCCCTTTCAACTGTGGTGAACAGACAAGCATCTCAGCCTGCACAAAACATCAAGCCTTAAACAACCACTGTGCACAAAACCCACTGTTAATTTTTTTTTTCTGTTTGGAAAAATGGCATAATAGAAAGCAATAAATAAAGAAATAACATTCTCAGAAATATGCTTCACTTGGGAGACCTGCCGATGGTATCAGGAATTCGCCAGTAGATTCCATCTACCAAGATTTCCGAAAACACGAACTTTCAGGTGACTGCAGCTTTCAGATTGACAAAACCCAATTGTGTACATCTCATAATACGTTACCCTTTAGTCCTAAACTCAACTATGCTGCACCCCTCTAAACCTACAAGCGATGCTATCCATAGTCGGTGATCAAGGGACAAGATGCTACAGTATATTGTACACAAGCTCAGAAGCCTGTAGTTGGATACTTGGAGAACACAGGATACCCAGGATATAGAGCGTTTTGGCTGGCTTTAGCTTTGCTCAGCTCAAAGCAAGGTGTGACACTGTTAGGTGATCCATTTACAACTCTAGCTCATCCCCAAGCAAAACCACCCCTATCCTATCCAAACCTCACTAACATTACCAAACAATTTCTCATCATCCTCGGTGTGTAGGTATTGCACCTACCATGACAGCCCTGGAGGCAACTCGGTCTGTAGAAGCAAGGCCACTGAACACGTGTACACTTTGCTGCAGGGAGTGAATATAAAGTGTGATGAAAACAGCAAGGTCGCCCGTCAGTCAAGCCACAGCACTTCCGCAGCCAAACAATGGTGAACAGTAGCAGTGCCAAAAAAAGCTTAAACACAGCAAAATACATGCTGCTGACAAAGCGTGAGTGAAACGTTGTATACCCTGCAGACATTCATCCAGACTGCTGCACACACCAGGTTTAGTTAGTGCTGCAGTCCTGAGGGATTTAGACCATGTGATGCTCCTGGGCACGTGGTTCTAATACTCTGATCAATGCTGTATTCTGGGTTTAACCAATACATTAACTTTAGTCATGACATTTACTCAGCTAGTTATATGAGATC
Source organism: Tachysurus fulvidraco (assembly GCF_022655615.1). Lineage (NCBI taxonomy): Eukaryota > Metazoa > Chordata > Actinopteri > Siluriformes > Bagridae > Tachysurus > Tachysurus fulvidraco. The sequence continues at coordinate 8,150,878 of NC_062529.1, forward strand.
CCTGTCATATGGAATTAACTCGTATTTGGATAAATTATGGCAGGTACCGAATCCATTACAGTCAGTATCGTCACAGTACACAATTTCGGACGCATACCTCGAGTCATCCTCGACCGTGTGGTCTTGAGTTTAATTGGTATCTAAGCACGTATTTAATATGCATCAGCAACTCGCCACACACACACACACACACACAGGGACAGTTTCCACATTGACTTAAATTAACCTTCGGGATGTGAGTTTCTGTCTAAGCAACAGAATTTGTTCACTGTGTCTCAACCAAAACAACTATAAAGTTACTTCATCTGTGTTTATAATTCAAGAATACAGAGTTGTTGAGATTGTATTCTTGACCTGGTTGTAAAACACAAATTGAGTAGTTCTCTAAGCTCAAACAGCTTTGGCCTTATGATTTTATAAATCCGCTCTTCAGTTTCAAATGACAAGTAACAGAAAAATAACATGTTCAGCAGCTCATTAATTAGTCTACATAATAATTTGTACATTTTCCAATATAGTTATTTGATTTCCTTGTATTTATTTATTTATTTATTTACTTACTTACTTACTTACTTACTTACTTACTACCTAAAACTTCCTTCCAAGTCCCCAGATTAAATCTTGTAGGCGGATATTGATTAGCTGCTCTCTAACTTATCTTTTTAAGGGTAACGATTGCTTGGCTGTGATAGAACCTGAGTTGATTCGAGTCACTGGTTATCTACAATGCAGAACGCATGACAATAGATAATTGCCAAATTCAATCTGGCCCACATGACGCCATGAGCAGTACTTCACTCAAATGACCGAGATCAAGGAAGGAAAGCCGTATAACCGCTCATGTAATTGAAAGTGGTTCATCTTGTTCGGCTCCTGTCTAAGAATAGTATGTCAGATTGCTTCAACTTCCTGCTTCTGTCCTTAGTTTAACAGGCCTGCTTGTTTATACGCAACATCGTGCCTCACCTTAAACTGTAGTACTGGCTCTGACATGTGAGAGCATCCTAGGAATGCACAATAGTTCAGTTTTACAGTTTTGCTGGATATAACCAAGTGACTGCACCTTTCTCTAGACATCTCTGAACATTTTTTGCCTTTCATCAACGTTGTAAGATTAAACGCTAATCAGGATATATGAGTAATTGTATGTAACACCAGAAATGCTGAGTGATTAGATCAGCCTTGAGATGTGGAAATGTGGATCCGAGTGAATACGTTTCATTGTTGTAATTAATGAATGTAATACAAAGACTTAACAAGAGGAATATGTGCAATCAGTGACTGTTTACGCTCTAAATCCTGACAGGGCAGTGGGTGAAATAATATACTGTCGTTTTCTTCGGATTTATACAAAGTGTCCCCTGGTGGTCCAGCAGCAGGATCTTGTGCTCTCGTTGCCATGGCCTGGGTTGGATTCTAATCCAGACACTGAGGGATTAATTCTCAGTACTCGGATAAAATGGGAGGGTTGCGTCAGGAAAGGCATCCGGTGTAAAACCTGTGCCAAAGCAAATATGCGGACCAGATGATCCGCCGTGGCGACCTTGAACAGGGAGGAGCTGAAAGAACAAATAACAACAAGGATTGATGCAAAGTGAATGAAACATTTGTCTTTTTTGAAACCTTTGTCACTAATGATCATGTACAGGAAATATTCCACTGTTGTATAAAACAATACAGAAGCTCAGTCTGGCCAGAAATGGAACAGGCCTACGACATGATAAATTATACAACTAACCATCTGACCTCCTGTATACCACTGATATGGAGCTAAATTGGGCCTCACTATGTAGGACAGTTTTTAAAAGGAGGCTGGAACAGTCAACGCTGTTGTGCTTACAATGACACACGGGCTACAAATAGACAATTAAAACCTAGCCTGATTTCACCTCATGCAACTTTTTACTGCCATGTTCCTTTTGCATTCCCATTCACAATGTTCCATCATGTGCATCATCCTTACGAGTAATCACTGCGCTGCTTTTTTTTTTCATGTGGTACTTTCTCTTCCCTGTTAAAGCTCTTTAACTACTAACAGATTTGTTCCATTGGAAATTTCCTTCATTTGTTTGTTTGTTTCCTTCTTTTCCAGGGCTCACCACAGAAGGCCTGTATCGTGTGAGTGGCAACAAGACCGATCAGGACAACATTCAGAAACAGTTTGACCAAGGTACTTAATCAGGAACTGTGCCACCAGATAATAGTCATTCGCACAAATCTGAAATAATTATGTGATTGCTGAGAAACACCTTGTTGGTAAGCTGGTTAATAATTAATCTCTCTTTAAGATGTCAGCTTCCATCTTCTTTCATTTCTGTAGCAAAATCATTTCTCTCATCCCTCACCGCTCTACTGGCCTAATGACTTCACCAGACAGAAAAGCAAAGCTTTTTATTCATCTAATGGCCTGTTAGTCAAACACACATGAGAGAGACCTCAGTAGATAATAAGATGAGAGTAATTATGTTAATGTATGAAAGGGGTAGAGTCTATAAATGGGACGGTTTCAGTGTTCTGTCTTTTTCCTTGCCATATTTTTTCTCTTGCATTTACTTGACAGTTTGGGCATTTGTTAATCCGGCTAACTTGTGCTTCCTCCAAGTAATATAAAGACTTTTTTTTTTTTTTAAATCAAGCTGCTGCTGCCTCATAAGGCACTGTAACAGTCAGAGATAAGTGCTATCACAGAGGAAAGCCCTTTCATTTACATACATTCACGTTTATGGCATTCGGAAGACCACATTACCCAGAGTAACTTACATTGGCTTTTATTATTCACACAACTAAGCATTTAAGGGCTAAGGGCCTTGCTCAAGGGCCCTGCTGTGGCAGATTGGTGCTACTGGGATTTGAGCTCATAACTTTCCAGTCATTGATTAGTGTCATTGTGATTGACAGGGAAGAGCATGTGTGTCATCCTTTTTGTATTTTAAATGAAAAAGATTTTTTCCCCCCATTTATTTATTAATATTTGTATGTTTCAATTGTATTTTTAAATTATTTAAATGTAAATTTAATCTAAAATTAAATATAAGTTTTAGTATTAAAATTGTAACAAGAATTTTGTATTTGAAATTGTAAATTAAAAGATATAGAACGAGCAGTGATAATAGCTGATTATTATTATTATTATTTGGTTCCTTTCGTGTTTAAGTCTTAATTTTATCTTCAAGTTGTTTAGCAAGGTTTATACCGGTGCACGTTTTTCATCTCGATTTGCTCTTTCAGACAAAATTCTCAATTCATAAGAATCCAGTTGTTTGGTCTGTGGTCACAAGTTGAGACAGGAGGACAGTGTTGCATAGCGTAAAGCTCTAAGGACAGCTACGAGTTTGCGAAATGTAAACTTTTTAGGAAGAAAAAAGATTATCGTCTCAAGCTCACCTCAAGGAATGTGTTTTTATGACCCCATTTTCTGCCCAAGCCCTGATCGTGCCACCGAAAGCCATTTGTGATCATCTGCCAAAAAAAGTCTTTCAGCTCATGATATATAGTCATTCCACACACACACACACACACACACACGTACACGTCATTTGCTGACTGTGAAAAATATACAAATCAATTAAAAAAAAAAAAAGCCTTTTACAGATAACAAATGTCCCTGAAAATCAACACCTGAGGGCAAATAATGCCCCTCAAACAGTTCCTTCCTGCACTCGATTGACTCGTTCTGTCTTTGTGCACCACTGCTTAAACATATGACAGAGATATTAAGATGTAGGTTTGACCTTGCTTCGCCATCCTCACTCAAACATCTTTGTTGTTTCTCTTTATAGACCACAGTGTGGATTTCTTGGCCATGGATATCGCCGTTAACGCCGTAGCCGGAGCACTGAAAGCATTTTTCGCAGATCTACCAGACCCTCTCATCCCCTACAGTCTCCATCCAGAGCTCGTTGAAGCCGCCAGTGAGTATATTTTTCTTCTGAAGACGTTCCTCTGTCAGAGATACGAGATCATTAGCAGTCTCGGATGGCTTGGTTAAAAAAAAAATGTACAGTGTATAAATTGTGGAGAAATCTGCAGGATCAAAGAATGAGCCACTGGGAAACGCTGCGAATTTCTTCCCTACTTTTTATACAGTCCACTAGAGCTGGCTGAGATATAAAAACGACTAATGATATCCTTTTGCATAAAAATAAATAAAAGCCATGATAACCGATTGCGTTGCCCTGCCTCCCGCCCCCGTGTGTGATGCTGTTTACAGCCGGGTTGCCATGGCAACCTGTTTCTCACCGGGTTTACTACTCTTTCCCTCCCAGCTCTCACTCTCATCCGCCACACGTTTTCAAGGCTGCGCCGGAATATTAAACTATTTACAAGCTTCTTCCATATAAACGTGGCTTAACTATAAAACCCAGACTCACACCAGCTGCCGGGATGGCACGGGATTGGTGGGGGAAGAAAAAAAAAAAAAAACAGAAATGAAGGAAAATATGTTTGTATTGTTGTGTCTCAGTCAAAAGCAAGTTATAATAATCAAACCCAATACTTTGATTGTGAATGGAGAAAAAAAAAATTATTCCATCCGCTTAAAGTAAATATTTGGATGTCGTGGAGGTTCTGAGGTTTGAGAGATTGGTATTAATCTCAACAATAAACAAAATCATCTTCAGTTATTCAGGTTTAGGGGCAGGTACGTTAGACCTAGTAGATCTGTGATGACCTCACAGAGTCGTCCAAATTCTCCCCGGATTAATCATATTCCCCGAATTGTGACACTATTAGTACAAATTATAACTGTAAGTGTACATCCAGTCCAGTAGAGCTACTTTTGCATATAAATGGGGCTCAAATAGGTTGTTAATCACCCAGTAAAGCTAACAGGTACTTGTTAGCGGTGCTTTTAATGCAATCACTTTTCCTAATTCCACTTTACGTAACAGCAGATAATGATGCGTTTTAGACGCGCTCACTCGTCTGGGTTTAAACTGGTGTCCTGTTTCTGCTGCCTTACACTATATAGACTGTTCATTCCCAAGATCTTAAACACACACTTAGACACTATAGTACACAGCTGCGAACGTGTAACGACTCATTATTATTACGCTGTCCGTCATGCTGATGTCATGCGGCTAGTCACGTGACTCATAACACGAGGCAAAAGCAAAGGACCAAATGCTGCCCGTGTCATCCGAGGAGCAGAAGTTCATCTCTGTAATCAGGAAGAAAACAAACATCAGCGGAGGTTTCCATGGCTGTCCATTTTGTCACCGAATATGTTTAGAGCTGCAATCTCAACACAGTGTCGAAAAGACAAGAAGAGATCTGAATCGTTTGTGTTTGCGTGTTTCGGCGACATCACAGCTCGCTTTCACAGGAAGGTGATGAGTTTAAATCCTGATTTTCACTAAGCTGTCACTGGCAGGTCCTCGAGCAAGGCTTTTGACCCTTCTCTGTCTCCAGCTCAATTATAAGCCACTTTGACTTAAAGCTTCTGCTGAGTAAATAAATAAAATAAGTAAATCAATGCAAACGTCTCGATGATGATGATGAGACAACCGGGAAGAACCCGTTTTGTATCTCTAGGCTCTTGATTTTACTGGAACAAAGAAATCTGTGCAGGAAATAAATCCCATCATCGCTCTCTAAACCCATCTTCAAGCAGGCTGCTGATTAGAATTTTAAATGCATTTATTCACGTTGATGCTGTAGGGTTTCTTTTTTTTTTTTTTTTTTGCCCCAAGCCGTGGGGGATCCAATCTGGAGTCTGCTATGACGTGTTCTTGATCCCTCTGTAGGCACTCAGCAGTAGGATAATGTCTCCATGCTGCATTGCGCTCTCTCTCGCTCTCTCTCTCTCTCTCTCTCTCTCTCTCTCTCTCTCTCTCTCTCTCTCTCTCTCTCTCTCTCTTTCGTTTTACCGTCTTATTCCTTGAGCCACTGCCAGATTTCCAGTCCTCTCTTCTCACTCAGCCATTGTGCAGTGTGCTCAGAGCAAACATTTTTACTGGGTGACGTCAGCGTCAGACCTCGCAGATGTGTTGTGACGAGTCTCACGCCGGCCTCAGCACGAAGGCACGATCGAGCCGCTTGAGAGACGTTATTAAACACCAGTGGCTAGAAGGCAAATTTCAGAACGGATGTTTCAGGACACAATCCTTTGCGAAATGAATGAGCTCAAGGTACCTGTCAGTCTGATGCATGTTACATGTGCTTCCCTCCTTGCAGAAATTATGGACCATACTGAAAGACTGCAAGTGCTGAAGGACATTGTGCGGAAATTTCCGTCTGTGAACTATGAAGTTTTCAAATATCTGATCACTCACCTCAACAGGTAAAAACCTTCTGTTTCTCAGGCTGGTGGTTGTGCGGAGTTAAGGAACAAACACACACACGTTCAATCGAGGATACTTGTGAGGAATATCTATCCCTCATTATTAACCCATTAACCTGTCAGCATATAGGAAACTTTAGGCTCCACAAACTCTCAACTGATACTCTTGTCCTTGTGTGGACATTTGGTCTCAAAAACACTCACACACGCGCACACACACACACTCTCACCCTCAGTCATACACACACACTCTCACCCTCGGTCATACACACACACTCTCACCCTCAGTCATACACACACACTCTCACCCTCAGTCATACACACACACTCTCACCCTCAGTCATACACACACACTCTCACCCTCAGTCATACACACACACTCTCACCCTCAGTCATACACACACACTCTCACCCTCTGTCATACACACACTCTCACCCTCAGTCATACACACACACTCACCCTCAGTCATACACACACACACTCTCACCCTCAGTCATACACACACACTCTCACCCTCAGTCATACACACACACACTCTCACCCTCAGTCATACACACACACACACTCTCACCCTCAGTCATACACACACACACACACTCTCACCCTCAGTCATACACACACACACACTCACCCTCAGTCATACACACACACACTCTCACCCTCAGTCATACACACACACTCTCACCCTCAGTCATACACACACTCTCTCACCCTCAGTCATACACACACACTCTCTCACCCTCAGTCATACACACATACACTCTCACCCTCAGTCATACACACACACTCTCACCCTCAGTCATACACACACACACACTCACCCTCAGTCATACACACACTCTCACCCTCATACACACACACTCTCACCCTCAGTCATACACACACACTCTCACCCTCAGTCATACACACACACTCTCACCCTCAGTCATACACGCACACACACTCAGACATACATATATACATGCACGCACACACACTCAGACATACATATATACATGCACGCACGCACGCACACACACACACACACACTCAGACATACATACATGCATGCACGCACACACACTCAGACATACATACATACATGCACGCGCACACACACACACACTCAGACATACATACATGCATGCACGCACACACACTCAGACATACATACATACATGCACGCACACACACTCAGACATACATATATACATGCACGCACACACACACACACACACACACACACACACACACACACACACACACACATACACTCAGACATACATACATACATGCACGCACACACACTCAGACATACATGCACGCACACACACACAGACGTACATATATACATGCACGCACACACACTCTGACATACATATATACATGCACACACACACTCAGACATACATATATACATGCACACACACACACTCTGACATACATATATACATGCACACACACACTCAGACATACATACATACATGCACGCACACACACTCAGACATACATATATACATGCACGCACACACACTCAGACATACATATATACATGCACGCACACACACTCTGACATACATATATACATGCACGCACGCATGCACACACACACACACACACACACACACACACACACACTCAGATATACATGCACACACACACTCAGACATACATATATACATGCACGCACACACACTCTGACATACATATATACATGCACACACACACTCAGACATACATATATACATGCACACACACACACTCTGACATACATATATACATGCACACACACACTCAGACATACATACATACATGCACGCACACACACTCAGACATACATATATACATGCACGCACACACACTCAGACATACATATATACATGCACGCACACACACTCTGACATACATATATACATGCACACACACACTCAGATATACATGCACACACACACTCAGACATACATATATACATGCACGCACACACACTCAGACATACATATATACATGCACACACACACACACTCTGACATACATATATACATGCACACACACACTCAGACATACATATATACATGCACGCACACACACTCTGACATACATATATACATGCACACACACACTCAGATATACATGCACACACACACTCAGACATACATATATACATGCACGCACACACACGCAGACACACACACAGAATTAGAGTTTTTTTCAGCTTGTACATTGTATGCCCCCTGCTGTAACTTGGCCAGCGATTTATGTTGTTAATTAGCTTTGCGTGTCTAATTCACTGCTCACCTGCTTAAAGATAAAAGTTAATCCTATTTTTTAAATAAGTATTACTATTCATAAAACCCTTTTATTAACGTACCAAGGGTTTATCTTATGACTCCAGCGTCTAACTTGGCCACATAATGAAAGCAGTTTGGTGACTTGAATAAATCTAAAGCAATAGAGACCTATAAAAAACAGAAACTTTTTTTTTTTCTTCCCCTGAAAAAGTTTAGTAATTGCATTGTGAATAGCGACGACTAGCACTCCGACTAGCAGGCCTTTTCAATACCAGCTTTACACTGTCGCCTTTTTATCACACAGAAGCTCTGTGGTAATGGTTTATTCCTCAGTCAAAGAAGCGTTAATGATTATTTTAATGGCTGTCTACAACTTCTATATTTGCTGACCGACTGTTTAATTTGCTCTGATCGTGGATAAGGGTGACGTTTCATCGTCCAGTTACCTCTGAATTTCTGCTCCACAGTGCAATGGATTATCAGATGAAATGCTCAACTACAGTCATGTTTAATGTAGACAGACAGACAGTAAACTTTAACTTCAGTAACACAATGACTGCTGTAACTGCTCTTCACATTTCAATGATCGAAACTTATCGAAATAAATATTTGACACCAGGATTTATTTTGTAGTCCATCGATTGAATCGTGCATCTCTAACATTAACCCAAAAACATCTACATTTCTCATAAAATCTTTTTTCTAAAAAAAAAAAAAAAAAACATTTCAGTGTCTGTGGATTGATTATATAATATGAACATTTTTAATCTGACTTTTGCAGTTAAAGGCTCAAGAATGAAAAAATATTAAATCTATTTACCAAGACTTTTCCTGTTTTTGCCTAAATGAACTGATATAATTACTAAATGAATATGACGCCCCAAATACCGGATCAAAGCTTTATTCAATCGACTCATTTTGCAGCATTACATGCAGTTCATATTTTCACCTATGCTGAGGAAACCGTGTCACTTTGCGTCTCTTAGGGTGAGCCAGCAGAGCAAGACGACGCTGATGACGGCAGACAATCTGTCCATCTGCTTCTGGCCGACGCTCATGAGGCCCGATTTCGAGAACAAGGACACGCTGTCCACCACCAAACTCAACCAGTCGGTCATAGAGAACTTCATCCAGCAGTGCAACTACTTCTTCTACGGCGGCGAAATCACGGCACATTGCGGCGGCGCCGGGACGTCGCCCCCACACGCCGGGCACATGGGACACACCGGACACGGCATGGTGGAGTCACTGCTGGCTTTACAGCTTCCTCCACCAATGCAACCGCAGCAGATTCAACACCCGCTGCCCTCGGAACCCCTCATTTAACCCACCTTTTCAAAATGGGAAAGGGAAAAAAAAAATAAAATCATTTTTGTATCAAGATGATGAATTCTCATTACAGGTCACAGATATGCATTTTCTTAAACAAAAAAAAAAAAACCAAATGAATTTACATTTCTGTGACGAGGGGGAAAAAAAAAGTAAACGACTGATGTGGTGTTGATGAAATGTGGTGAGCCAGGCTGGCCAGACTAGCATGACTGCAAATATAAGGAAGATATATTTATACTACTATTTTTCTTTTTTTTTTCTTTCTTTTTTTGGTAAAGACAATTGAACCATTCTGTGTACACTACATGCACAATCTATTTTAATGGCTTTATCCCGTGTCAGTTTTTTGTCTGCTTGTTTTTTTTGTTTGTTTGTTTTTCTTTTTTCGCTTTCTCTAAAACAACAACAAAAAAAAGACTTCTTTTGTAGAAACCTGTTTCTAAAAGATCATGAAAACGGATGTGGTGAATGGAGTCCTGAGCCCATTGGACTGTTGGGATGAGAATCGTAACATTTCTAACACACACCCATACAAACAGGTGCACAGCAGCCTGGGATGGACACCAGCAGGAAAAGTCTCGCTCCTCAAATTCTGACAGCCACCAAAGGGAAAAACTCCACTGGAAACTCTGAGTACAGCGGGTGTTGGAGCGTGGCCTGACTCCTCGCTCCTACTTAAATCCCTTTTTAGACTTTATTTTTTTCCCTTTTTTTTTTTATTGGTTTCCATGCTGTTGTTTTTTCTTCTTTGTCTCAAAATCTTGTTTTTGCACACCAACATGCATTAATGTTCCTTAACTAAATTTGCATGTCATTTGTCACATGTAATTACAGAAAGATAGAAGAAGAAAAAAAGGACTACAACCTTCACTGTTTTTATGCAAGAGGTTTTTTTTTTTTTTTTTTTAAAGCGATCTTATTTTAGGGAACATGGGCGATAAAACGGGGAAAATTATATCTGCTCATTTTTATCATAACATAGGTTCATTTTTAATATCATATTTAGTTTTTAATTGTTTCTCTAAATAGAGAAAATATATATATATATAAGAATATAAATATAAATCTAGAAAAAAAAAATATATATATATAAATAGACTCTCTATATATCAGCACAATTTGCTGATAAATCATGGGGTACTGGAGCTCTGTATAATCTTGTACAACTTATAATCAGATTTCTTTGTGGTTTGCTGTACTAAAATTTGGACTTAGATGAATCGACTGTACTTAATATTCCCGATCCTTAAAAAAAAAAAGAAAAGTTTTTTTTTGTTTGTTTTTTTTCCCCCCATTTTCTTTTCCTTTTTTTTTTTTTCTTTCCTTTTTTGTTGTAGATGGTACTGAATTCTGTTTCGCTGTAACAAGATGCTGCTTAGAAAGTTTAGTCTTCATGTGGAAACTAGCTCGAACACAGGGATGGGTAGATTTCTGAGATCGGTAACGAGGAAGCTCGGACGAGAAGAAGGCGGTCGGAGAAATAGTGAAATAGTTTCTCAAGAAACTTTGTAAGAAGACGAAAAAGAAAATAAATTTAATCTCAGTCAAATCAACATAACAGGAAAAGGGCTCAATAGGTTTGGGGGAAGCACATTGCTGCTAGGATCCCATTTGTGTAGAAGAAGCAACGTTTTTTTTTTGTTCATATGACCTGCCTCATACAAACCTGTTGTACAAACTAAAAAAAAAAATTAACATCATTGCTATGTATTATAGTAAATAAATGATTTTGACAAATCAAGTTGATCTCAGTATCTTCTCATCTCCGTACCTTCAGTCACAATGGATATTATTTCTGAGATTGAATAATCAGCCCTAATACTGCTTGGTGCCCCGAATAATCACTCTTTACAGCTGTGGTGAGCAGAAAAGCAACTCAACCAAGTCTGAAGGCAGATGGGCTCCAACAGCACTGCTACTGCTGCCTCCGCTCTGCTTATTAGGGATAAATTTAAAGCTTGTTAAAAGAATTTTAATACTGATTTTTTCCCCCTCTCATCAGCTACAGGAATCTCACGCTACAGTGGACAGACAGACTCACCAAAACCAGTGACTGAAGACTTAAATAATAATAATAATAATAATAATAATGACCATTTTTTTCACCCTTCACCAATCTTGAATTGTTCACTTCAGCTGTTCATTCATGCAATTAAACCGGTGGTCCTGGTGTGTATACGATGTAAAGTAAAACCCTGATGCTGCTGTAGATTCAGCTCTTTCATTTCGGGGAACATGGTGGTTGAGAGGAGATTCTGCAGCAGTCATTTTTTTTCACTGAAGCTGATTTGTGCTTCAATCCTCTGGCACAAGAAGAAGAAAAAAAAAAACATGATATAAGCACATTTCAGTTGAAGGATTCTTTTTTTTTTTGCACTAACCCCTTTAATCCTGATAGAATTTCTTGCCCCCTGCTGAGGATAGACTCCAAACTCGCTGCTTTACTTCACTTTAGAGATGCTTCTGTAGAGTATAAGCAGTTTCTCACTTAACTATTGGCATTTCCGCTTAGCGCTGTTTAGTCTGACGTGACCTGAAAACCTTTTTTACTGTTGTGGTTGGAGCCCTCTTGTGACTATGACTGCTTCTTGAAACAGACCTCATTGTGCCTTTAACATGTTTTTCCATGGATGTGCTCTCTTCACTTGGAAGTAAATATTATTGTGCAGTTTGATTTGTGAAAATGTAAAGAAAAAAAAAAAACAGAACTTTTATTTTATGTGCTTTCCCCAGAATATCTCCTGGTTAAGGCTCAGGAGGATCAGGGTTCAAGCCTCAGCACTGCCAAGCTGCCACTGTTGGGCCCTTGAGAAAGGCCCTTAACCCTTTCTGCTCCAATGGAGCTGTATCATGACCGACCTTGTGTTCTGACCCCAACCTTCAAAGTTGGGGTATGTGAAGAAAGAATTTCACTGTGCTGTAATGTATATGTGACAAATAAAGGCTACTACTAAACAGTTGTTTGATGTCACCATTAACTAGACACATGGCTGAGTTGACCATCAGGTTGTCTATAGGACCTAAAATGTGTCTTCAATGTGCCAGAACAAAAGAGCTTCATCTCTGTCTTTGGATTAAATACAGTTTGAACAGAAACTTATGTGCAACCGCACTAACTCCCAAATGAAAGCCTATCACCATCCAGTACTCTTGAAGCTGTTGCGTTTCCAATGCAATATTAGAAGATTGTGTACGCTTTGTGTCATACCACAGGAATACAAATCACTGTGTTGATTTTTGAGCGTATAATGCAGAGTTGTGTGCTTGAACTGAATCCTGTAACTGAAGCTTTTTGTTCAGATACTGAACATTTCAGTGGGTTTAAAAGATTGGAACGCCTCCACACCACCATCCACATCCATGAATGTTCCTCCCACACCAGGCTAAAAAGGTTTCAGTCTGACACACGAGGAAAGCACAGCTCCAGGTCTCTTCCCATGGTACTCCTGTGACTAAACGGAACACCTGCAGGACTTTCTACCATCAAATCTGTTCCTGTAATTGAGACAACATACTCGTACAATATATGGGAAAAGGTTTGTGGACAACTGGCGATCGCACCCATCCAAACTGGTTCCATAAAGTAGGAAGCACACAATTGCTTATAATGTCTTTGTACACTGCTTTACAGTTTCCCTTCACAGGAATTAAGGCCATGTTCACACTGCAGGTAAAAGTGGCCCAAATCCCATTTGGACCAGGACTTCTTCAGGAGTAGTGTGAACACTCAAATCTGGCCCAGATCTGATGTTTTCAAATCAGATCTGGGCCACTTCCATAGGTGGTCCTGAATCAGACCCAAATCTGATTTTTTCCAATGTGGCCCACAGTGTGAACAACCAAAGCGGATTTGATGTGACTTTTACGTCAATCTACATCGACATTCGTCACAATTATGCGCCGGCGAAACCTTTTTTTTTTTGCGCGGGCGAAAACGTGACACAAACGTGACTGGAACGTGTGTGTGTTAAGAGTGTTATATAAAGTGGTTACATGAACCAGCTCATAAAGTTTGCATTGAATACATCACATTATAACATTACATGATATGTTTGCTTGAACCAGATGATACAATACTTCCTCCATAACCTCGCCAACTTTTTAGCGCGACGGCGTGCTGCGTGTGACGTCATTGTTATTGTTCATTTGTGCATGCGGGTCAGTTCGAAACAGCAAACAGTTCACACTGGTATCTGATATAGGCCACATTTTAAAAGGTAATGTGAACAGCCAAACAAAACTCATATCTGAGCAAAATATCTGCAGTGTGAACGTGGCCTAAGGGGCAAAAAACTGTTCCAGCATGACAGAGAGCTCAATTAAGACATGGTTTGTCAAGGTTGGAGACAAACTCGAGTGGCCTGCACATAGCCCTGACCTCAAACCCACTGGGATGAATGGGAACGCTGACTGCGCCACAGGCCTCATTACCCGACATCTTTGCCTGAAATCTACACAAACACACAAAACAAATGAAACTTTGCAGTTAAGCTTGGGTTAATCTTTGGGCAATGGCTTGATGCTATGAAATGGCAACACTACCACTGGCGCCACTTTGCCATCCCAAAACTAAGTATTATTTGAAGCTCTTTCAATAAATCTCCACTAAAAGAGGCAAAGTACATTTGTGCAAAAAGAACAGAGATTAGAAGACGATGGTGTACATATATCCTTTAAAAAATGTTTCTGTGCTCCATTAAAAAGAGAAAACCATCAAAAACAGTACAATTAGGTGATGACAATTTTACTATATTTAAAGTTAAAAAAACAAAACAAAACAAAAAGGCAGTTCTTAAAACAGTCTGCAAACACACACTGCATCCAATTCTGCTATTTTGTACCAATTATTGTGAAGTTTACTTGAATATCCTGGAGATAAAATCTTTCAATGAGACCCTTGTGTCATTTGCATGAATATGAAAGAATTATGTCATCCAGTTGACATCATATTGACATAGTGTTCAGTCCAGACAGTGGGATCTTTACAAAGTGGTGCTTTGCATGACTAATACTCGTTTCTTACCGTCTTATTTGGTTTCCATATATCTTGCCCAAAAATAATAAATATGCAAAATATTTTTGTCTATATCGGATCTTTTGCTGGCTTCCTCATCTACACTTATTAGATGAGACATCAAGCATTATTTTTATAACCTTTAGCAATAAGTGCTACATTTTCGAGTGTTTGTTATAGAAGTTCATTCAACTGCCAGTATTAACTTCATCCTTTATCATCATCAACAATTACAGCATCATCCCAAGATCCACTTCCACCTGCTCCGCTACTGCTTTGTCTGCTCAAGCAAATACAGCTCATCTTTTTTTCCTGAGTTGTCTTATCCATGTCACCATTCTGGCAGAGAACATTGTTATTCCCCTCGGAATTCATCATCTGCCGGTCCTGTCTGCCAGGTCTGCCAGCACCTTCTCTGCTCAGGCAAGTAAATCTTCCACCTCTTCGATTAAATCATCCAAGTTTTTCCTCTAAGGAAATGCTATTGTTCACATCTTGTTTTTCATACCTCACTTGTTTGTAACTGTGCAGAGCCTTGCAGACTGATGCCGAGGTAGAAGAAGCACAGAATTCTTCATGCTTTGACAAGAATTCCGCTGTAATGTACATGTGGCGATAATAAACGCTTCTTCTAGGCTTCTAAATGGTAGTGTGCATTGGGGTACAGCAAGAAAAGCACTGCAAGTTTGCAATCAAGGAATAGATGTATGTTCAGACTACAGATTCATATAAAACAGTCAAGTGTGCAATGTTGCACATTTTGCATGGGGGAGGTCACAGTCAGTCTTGTATCAGCCTGCCTCTTAACACTAACCATTCAGTGTATAGCAGAAACAAAAAGAAATAGAAGTAATTCAACCGAAATAGAAAGAATAAGGTGTTGTTTGTGCAAAGAGGAATAACAACTCCAACTCTAGAGCTTAGTATTACATTTAGAATCAAAGTGTGTGACGTGGCACAGGTAAAAAAATACTATGTTAGCTGGCTAGTCTGAAGAATGGCAGCAGAAGGATAAGAAATTAGCCAACCTACACATACTGTATGGACAGACTTGATGCTGGGAAAAGTGGAATACGTGGAGAGACTACCGAACTACAGAACTGACAAAACGATACATGGATAATGAGTGGACAGTACCACTTAATGAGAAAAGGGGAAAAAAATGCTTTGTATCAAACGTACCCAAAGACTATATCTAAGATACCAGATGCAACAGTCCCATATCAATCTACATTATAGGTGCTAGTAATGTATAAAATATACAGGGGCTGAGGCAAATAGGATGAGAAGAGCTTTGAAAGAAAGGATACTTAGCTCTTTTCTTGTTCGGCTCAGCATACAGCACAGAAATTATTTGCTCTGGTGGTTATTTGGAATGGGAATGCGGAAGGAAATAATGCAGCCAAATGGTGTCACACCACGAAACTCATGTATTCTAACCTGTGGGATATTGTGTTGGTTCTATATCCATTCTTTTGTTCACACAGCTTAAAAAAAGGTTACACTGATGTAAAATAAAGCCAAGCAAAACAAAAGATCGTATTCATATATACTTGTGTAGTGCTTGGCCATGTGCCCATTCCTCTGGTCTTCTCTGTAACCACAGCTACAGATTGTTTTCCCCACTGCAAGAAAAGTCTTTTTTTGTGTTTTTTTTTTGGTCTGTTGTTCATAACACATCTATGAATATATGTGATGCTCCTTATTATTAAAATGTGTGTGAGGGTTATTATAGGACAGAGATCTGTTCACATAGGTAACATGCAAAAAACGTTGTTTTTTTTTGTGTAAACTGTCAAGGCAGAAAGATTAGCTTGTTAAAAAACAAACAAACAAACAAACAAAAAAAAACTTTTACTATGACGGTACTTATCAGTGACATATCAAAGCTTTTGGAGTTATTTTGAATGGTTCTATAGTGAAACACCAAATTTTAAACATTTCTTAAATGGTTATAAAAAGACGCAGAATCCAAGCAATCCAATTTTTTTTTTGTTAACCCGACATTTATCTGAGCCTAGAGGACATCGAGACACTTGAAGACAACCAGCAGCCTTTAAAATATGGATCCAAGAAATGTAAAAGGTGAAACCTAAAGCTCTTGTATGTGTTTATAAGTTTTTTATTATTCTGGAACATTCTTCACAGTTCTGACTATGGTATAAGACTTGTATACAAATCAAACATATACAAGCCTTATACGTTATATACTGTAGGTGTATAATAATGTATACGTGTTGTGTCTAGCCTTCAATTTCCCACACACTTACAACAATATTGCTAAATCATCATAATACAGTGCTGCAGTTCTCAATGTCAGTCGTGAATTAAATAGATGTCTATTAACAGGATAACCGTAACTTCATTAAGTGTTACTGGGTTTTACCTTCACATCTAAAACATGTACCACAACCAGGACTGCATGGTAAAAGCTTACAGTCGTTTGCAAGGTTATACATAAGACCAAAAAAAAAAAAAGAAAAAAAAAGGAAACTATTTGTATATATTGATTAAATGCATATTGTAGAAATAAACCAGTTATGTGCCTTTGTTCTGCTTAACACTGGAAGAGATAAAAGGTTGAGCAACTCCAATTTCACCTGAAGTGTAAAATATTACCTCAAGATAATCAAGAAGATTCTGGTGACATGGCTATAGATAAGAGTGAAGCAGATGAATTGTTTCCGATGTCACATGTCACAAGGCGAACTCCATACACAATCCATTATAGGCAATTCCTTATTGTGGAGACTTAAGAGAAATAAAATGTACTATTTCCGAAGATTGGAACGAATGCACCTTTAAGACAGACCACTTTTCTGTTAGATCTAGTTGGGCGAAGCAAATCATAAGCTTAAAGTTCAACTTTGCAGGGAAAAAATAAATAAATAAAAATTATATATATATATATATATATATATATATATATATATATATATATATATATATATATATAAATTTATAAATTCTGTTTTCGCATGATAAATGCAAAAACAATGTTGATGTGGTATTTGTTTTGTAGTAAGCAAGTAAATCTGAGTTAAGTTCAACGTTCTGATCACTGATTACCAACCTGGTACCAACATGTACCACTCCACTGCTGTGACAAATCCAGTTTTTGTATTTGCACCAAAGCCATGAAGGCAGAGACTGAGATGAAATTAAGCAAGCTGCTGTAAATGAATCCTGAGATTGAAAGGTTTGTGAAGGCTTCGTATTCGCCCTCTTCGGTTTAACACACGACAAGCTGGAGTTCTGTGGTATGGAAGAGAGACGTTTACTCCGACCATATGAGTGAAAGGATTCTTATAAAGTACAAGGAAAAGTGCAGATGAACACAAAAGAGCTGTTCGTTAAGGGAGACTTTTTTAAATCAATTCAAATCAAATGGTATTACTAATCTGTATTTGTAAAAGTATTAGAAGCACCCCTAATCAAAATAACATAAATGGCCAAAGTATCCTTTTTTTTTTGGTAGTTTCCATGAAGAGGCCAACAACTGTTAATGTAGAGCAAAAGTTCAGTTTTCATGAGTGGATAAAAGCAGTCAGATTCGTTTAAAGTCCATCTGAAAAACAATTGTCAGTGGCAATAAAGCTCACACGGAGATGAGATTGAAGGCCGCAAAAGACATCTTTCCCTTTGCTTTTTCTACTTGAATGGGGATTGAGAGAAGGCCAGAAGTAGTGCAAGTGGTAAATGCTATTAATCGCGTGATCTATGTCGGTAGCAGTGCTTAAAAGTAATTGATGAGTGGAATGACATCTCTCCTCTCAGGTAGAGTTGGGATGTGTGAGAGAAAGGGGCAGAGAAAGAGGCAGAGAACGAGAGAGCGAGAGAGAATGAGCGAGAGAAAGAGAGAGAGTGAGAAAGAGCGAGAGAGAGAAAGAGAGAAAGAGAGAGAGAGAGAGAGAGAGAGAGAGAGTTCACTTGGTCAAAATGGCAGGTGTAAAATAAGGGATTTTTCCCTGCTGCCGTCCTGCAGCGAGATACAGCGGTCACCTGCCATTCTCTCCCGGGCCTCTCCTTCCGCCTCTCATTTCTTATAATGCCTAGCTCTGTCTGTTTTCTCCCCTGATTTGGGTGCTGGATCAGGACGAACCACTAGAGCTATGAGCGTCACCGTCAGGCCAGAGTGTGGCCGGCCGTCCTAAAGATTCAGTCAAATGAGGGGATTGAAACTGCTCACTAACCAAGTTCTCATATTCACTACTGTCCTCATCATCGTCATCATGATCTTCCTGGCCAATGGTGTGCCGGTTTAGAGAGTCGGAGCTGGAGCCGTCTCCATTGCCCATGCCTATGCCTGGACTAGGTGAGGGATGTCCAGGCGAGCCCACTGCCTGGGGGCGGGGCAGCAGGATGGCACTGGGTGGGTCGGGTGCCAGCTCACTGGTGTAAAGTGCCACAGGCTCAGAGTTTGCATGCCAATCCAGGCTCGGCTCTAGTGGAGGGCTCTGGAGAGCCACGCGTGTCAGCGAGGGAGGAGATGAATCAGACAGAACTGATTCGTCCTGCAGCGAGTGGACATCAGAATTCTGAGTCTCCTGATTTCCTAAGAAGGCAAAGGACGACATCAATGATGATGGAAATAGTGAATAAAGAAAAAAAAAAAACTCTGAATAAGTAAAAATATAATAACTGGTGTATCCTATCGTAAATCAATCAAATGACTGCAAAAATGCTCCATACTCCTCTCCTCTGCAGCAGTGCTACATTTTCTGAGAGCAATCTCCTCTTTCAGCTTCTTAACTTCCTCCTGGATTTTCTCCTTCACTCGTTCACTTTGATCCACCTCCGCACAAACAGCCTAGTAACAGACCGAGCAGTGTTACGGAACTGTATCACACGCACATGATCCGACGGCGTACAAGCCAAAGAATAAATAACACCATGACACTTAGAGAAATGAACTGTACCTAGAAGACATGGACATGAGTTGTTTTATTAGAAATATTAGGCCAGGTTATTTATAATTTCTGATTCATTACTTACAAATGCAGCACAGGGCTAAACTCTGAAGTGAACTAAAAGGGATTTGATCAAAAGCAGATGACTGTATTATACGCACGCTTTTGTGGATCCAGTTCCTACATAATCCACTGATTTGTTCTTTATAAATGATCAGAAACATTTAGAATTGTAGGTATTTAAAAGGATTGTTAGGATTAGAAGTTTAACCTTAAAGGTCCTGTTCATTGACCGCTCAATCTTATGTCCCTGATAAAATACCATTTTTTTTTTAACCATAAGGTTGTCCATCAACTGGTCAAGTGCAAGTGTGTTGCAGAATGGCCAGCTATTCCACCATAAATGACAAAATATGAAGGCACTTATACATAAACATGTTGCGTACAAGTCTGGGGAAGTAATCGACATGTGCTATTTGTCTGTGCGTTATGTTTTAACTTACCTGCACCTTCTCCTGAAGGGCACTGTACACCTGGAAAATGGCTCGAATATCTTTCATCACTCCATCCTTGTCGAAAAACTCAGCTCTAAAAATGCAATTCAAATGAAAAATAAATCAAAATACACAATTAACACACACTTTCCAGGCCCCACCATGACACTGTTACACCAGATTTAGACTTTGGTGAATTTCTTCTGTGGACCAAAACCAGGCGGTTGTGAGCGGCCGACGTGTTTGAGGATAAAATACTGGCTCAGTGTGCACTAGCTTTCTAGCCGCTAGTCTGTCGTTTGTGAGTAATAAGAGACATTATGCTGACTAAACTTTGCAAACTGCAAACTGCCACTAGCTTGTTAAATGGAACATTTTTAGCATTATTTGATTTGGCAACCCAGTACCAGCCAATCTGCCACAGTTCATCTAAAGACTTTGTCACATACGCTTTTCTCTTTTACATGCAGATCCCAGCAGACCACGTTATGTTTGTAATATGTTGCTTTCTTTCCTAGTATACAACGATTTGTCTAAACTTTTAAATCGTCTGATTTAAAGGAATGTTTGTAAATATACAGTGCCTTTGTACCGCCTCGGTAATAAACGACTTTTGCCTGGTACTTATGCAACAGGAAATAATGATAATACTTCCATCCATTGCATCTTAACGATAGATGTGACATCAGCCCTGCATTTTTTTGTTTTCTGTCGAACATCATTTGAAGACCTTTGTACTTTAGTTGCTTGAAAATTAAATCCCCTTCCGTTCATTGAACGAGCATTTTCAGCGGGCAGATTTCTCTTTGTATCCGTGCATACATGGTACAACCCCTTGCATTCTGAATACAAAGCAGCAGACACTCTCACCCATGTTCTTTAATAACACTGGCATAGTTCTTGGATGTGTTGGGGACAGAAGACACTTTATACTCCTGCTGACTGGTGTTGCCCAGGTTTGGGATGCTCAAAGATATCCGCTGATTATACCTGCTGAAAGTCAGAAAGCCACGAAAAAAAAAACCATCAGACACTATTAATCACTGTGTGGGCGTGCAGGCATTGCTGTGGATCAAGCCAGAGAAGTGTGGAGTGTAGCCTTACCTTCTGTTGGGCCTGAAGAGAACATACTCTAGTGCATGTGTTGAACTGTTGGCTGTCGAGATGAAGCTAAAGAGAAGGAAGACGAGATCTGGGATGCCCAGTATGTGCGTGAGCTGCTTATGGATCACCTGTTCCCTGAACGACATCTGCTGCTGCGAGTTCCTGCGGAACCGGTACCAGCCAATAACATTCTGTAGGGCAAATATGAAAGGGCACTTATACAACAGAGGCATTCAGAGAGGAAAAAACAAACAAACAAACAAACAAAAAAAAACCCTGTCGTCTTTGAAAACATCCGAGTTTTAATAAGTTCGATGCAGCAAACATGCACATTAGTGAGAGAGACAATTATCTAAACACGGTGAAAAGTTAAATCGATTATAGACCTGGAGAAAGTGAGTCAAATAGAGAAGTGATAAAACATCCGTTCATTCATCAGCACAGCTTACTTTTCTTCTGTCTTTGAGGATTCGGTTGAGATTTTCTTCATTGACTTTACCTGCGTAGTCATAAAAGCTGAAACATACAGAAGGGGATCTGTTTGCACCAAACACCAAGGACAGAGAACGTACAATGTGTTATGTGACACTAATATGGCATTAACTGAAAGCCGACACAGTAAACTTACACAGGCGGAAGAAATACATTTGCGTTTTGGCTTAAAGTAGGAGCACAATCGATATTAGTTTGCAGTAAGTCATATGTTATGGCTGTTGTGGATTTTGAACTGATGTGTTTTTACTCTTTACCACCACCCTTAACCTCATCATCATCATTAAAACACCAACTAAAAATGAGAAGAATTATGTCCATCTCTCCATCTTATTTCTTTGGCCCAGAACCTTACTGAAACACTTTATGGTGGATTTTCATAGAATATATCAAAGAAATAAGTTTGTTATTTCTTTATTTATGGGGTGTTCCATAGCTGAATAAATCAACAGAGAAACTAATGTCACCTTAGTGACTGTTGCTACTGAAATGGCCGGATAAACATTCTCTGAAACTGGACTAATATTTAAATCACCATTTAAAGTAACTTTAGTATCTTTTCCTCTTGCTATTTCGATCCGAAATCAGCTTCAACAGGCTTTGCTCGGCATATTTAACAATCTCAGCTCAGGGCAGGATGACCATTGCTTAATTGTCATCCTGCATCATCTGCCTTACGCTACTCGTCATAATACCAGAGTATCTCCTTTAATTTGTCACCTGATTAAAATGGAATATTAACTGAATATTGCTGGTTTAAACCTTACCTAAAGAGTTGTGCACATGGTTCATGATTATGGACCTCTGAAAAGCAAGAAGAAATATAAAAC
Organism: Tachysurus fulvidraco; assembly: GCF_022655615.1. Taxonomy (NCBI): domain Eukaryota; kingdom Metazoa; phylum Chordata; class Actinopteri; order Siluriformes; family Bagridae; genus Tachysurus; species Tachysurus fulvidraco. The sequence continues at coordinate 8,173,602 of NC_062529.1, forward strand.
TAGGTTAGTAACTAAGTTTATATTATGATATAAAACCAAGATTCATTTCATACTCCCATTATACCCACAGTATGAATAGAATGTAAACCCTAACAAAGTTAAGACTAAACACGAACGTATATGTGGGACACCTGACATCACACCTATGAGCTTGAAATGTCTCGTTCCAGATTTAAACCAACTTTGCTGTTATAATAAGCTCAACTCTCCTGGGAAAAAAACACTTAATAATCTACCACACAATTAAAAAAAAATCCTATGTTCGCACTAGTACATACAGTTTTTCATTGGAATTTTTAAATAAGACTTATAAGCAGCTTAAATAAGAAAGGAGATGACATCTGTGTTTGAGTGTTTTTCTGCAGGCTATCTGGAGGTTATTATGGAAAGTAAAAATGACTCAATGTAAAGGTCGCGTTCAGTTTTTTTTTTTTATTAAAAAAACAGGCGCATTTCAGTATTTTAACTTTAACACACTAAACTTTGGCTTAGGAGAATTCAGACGGACTGACGGTAGACACCGTGATCACCGGAATTCTCCCAAGCCAAAGTTTAGTCTGTTAAAGTTAAAATAGTCTGTTTGCTGTTAAAATAAGCTCCACTCTTCTGGGAAGAGGCAAAAAAACAAAGACATTCTACATAATTGGTTGCTTCTTATTTCATACTGTGGCAAAGTTTCGGCAAAGAACCACATGTGGTGGTTATGTTACAGGCACTTTTATCCATATAAACACGTTATGTGACTCAGATATCATTTTATCAGAGATATCTCAACAGACCCAAAACAAATCAAGTTTTTTCCCCTAATTAGCTCTGCACCACATTTGGGGCTCAGGAAATGTTTTTCTTTGATCGTGAACTATGCGGTAACAGAATACAAAGACCAAACAAATCCATACAAACAAGTCTGGTTACGTCTCCAACTTCCAAAACAAAAGCACTGCATTCCATATATTCTCTAGTGACAGTCATGATGTTATACTTTTATATAGATTATTGTAATAATGGCACATATTAAGGACTTGCCAGATTAGGTTTGTGTGCTTAAGAAGTTGCAATGTTCTGTTTACAATAAATGGGTAAATGACGCTTAAGCTTAGAAAGCTTTGGACCTCTGTTCTGCAATTTCTCAAACAAAGGACACTGTGGTTTCTTTCTAGTTTCTTTATTGTAAGAAAAAATGTTTAAAATGTAGTTAGCGTCCTAATTTAGCTCAAAGGCCATGCTGAAAAAAACTGTAAGAATCTGCTCTGTGTGTGTGTGTGTGTGTGTGTGAGAGAGAGAAAGAGAGAGAGAGAGAGAAACAGAGCGAGAGATAGAGAGAGGCTGATTTAATCGTGACCGTCAGTGAGCAGTTGGTGTCTTTACAAACATACACACCCAGTTCTGTTGTAATAAAAAAAAAAAATTGGAAAACTAAATGTTTGACAGTTTAATGGCGTACAGAAACACACCCTGCTCATGTGCCTGCTCATTTGAGGATCTGCTAAACAAATATGAAGCAGATACAAATACATAGACCTGCAACTGTAGTGACTGGAATTCAATTCAATTTTGTTTTTTTAAATACTGTGTTTATATGCATCTCCCTCACAGCACTGCTGGCTCTTCTCTACACGATCTCTCAGTAAAATCTCTCCTCCTGCTCCTTCTCCTCCAGAGAAACTGTCTCGATTGTGTTGGAAGTTTGAGATACACACAGACACACACACAGACAGACACACACACAGACAGACACACACACAGACAGACACACACACAGACAGACACACACACAGACAGACACACACACAGACAGACACACACACAGACAGACACACACACAGACAGACACACACACAGACAGACACACACACAGACAGACACACACACAGACAGACACACACACAGACAGACACACACACAGACACACACACACACAGACACACACACACAGACAGACACACATTTATTTTTATATTTTATTGTTACTACAAAGACAGTCTTGCAGCTATGACCTTTTTGTTGCTCGGGTCATAAGCTGATAATGTGCATAAAAGGTATATAACATGGGCTGAGGCCTGTTTATGTCAGTGACAGGTCACTTAATAAAAATGAGAAACTCACATTTGAGGAAAAATCCAATCAAGCAAAAAGTAATGGGAATGTAGCCTTAGCAAAAAGATTGTACCTCTTTATGTTCGTTGTTCTTGCAGTCTACAAAATTTTATAATAATAATAACAGATGGTAATCTGGATAGTAAAAAGGTAAGAGGGCAATGATTTACCTACTATGTGCAGGAATTCTGACGTACTAATATGAGAGTCACTTATGCTTAAAGTCTCCTCTTGTCTCACTTCTCCCAACAGAAATCCCTCCTGCAAAAAGAAACAAAAAAGTAGAAAGGAATGTGAAATTGCATTAGGCCATTGTGGGCGGAGCGGTAAACATCATCTGACATGTGTAGGAGTGTAGGAGGTTCAGCTGGTGACGGTCAGGCAGCTTACTGCTAGACTGACAATTAAAGGAAAATAAAATTAAATCTGAACAATAGCGAATGTAAAAAATTCCTAGCGATCGTAACATTAGCAAGCCGACCTACCAGGACAACTGGAATCACAAGCACGTGTTTCAGCAGGTTTCTAACTGCACACTGAAATGTTGAAAAGTATTTTTTCCCTTTTCCCACCACAGGGAGCCATTAACACAAGTGTGTGTTTAAGCATCTGTAAAAAGAAAAAAGGCAGCTAAATGCCCACCTGTCAGGAAGCCTAGATTGCTTGGACAAATTAGCTCATGCCTAAGGTAGTGTTGTGTCAATCTGTGGCGACAAATGATTTATGAGTCCGGAATATTTGTGTCAAATCCCTTCTGACAGCTTTGACGTTAAATTACTATTTTAGGCTTTCTTGAACAACTCTCGGTGCTGAAAGACCATCAGCTTGGTGGTTTTCTTACTAACTTAAAAAATCCTAGGTAGACACACATAATAATGGAGTTTTTAATTAGAATTTTTAAACAGGACTTAAAGCAGAAAGGAGATGTCAGTGTTTGACTGCTTTTCCCTGCAGGTTACTTGGGAGTTATTTGGAAAGCAAAAATGACTCATTATAGAGGTAGCATTCAGTTTCCAATTTACATTTATGGCATCTGGCAGATGCCCTGATACAAAGTGACTTAAATTTGATCTTATTTTACACAGCTTTGCTTGGCCTTGCACATCAGTGGCACCTTGGTGGACCTGGGATTTAAACTCACAACCTTATGATCAGTAATACAACACCTTAATTATTGAGCCACCACATCCGTACAACTGTAGTCTGAAATGGTCAGTATGCAATGGACCAGGAAGCACTATGCTTAACCCTTCAGTCAATGTTAATTCTATTGTTTAATTCCAAGGAAACAGGTAGCTTAACTTCCTTTGGTTTCCTGCACATTACTCATCTGCCAACCACAAAAGTCAGCTTTCAGTTCAAGTTCCAAATTATATTCAAATGTAGATTTCTGCATTTAAAGTAATATAAATACACTAATTATTGAAATAAATAATTTATTTATAATATGAATAATCCTTCATATTGCACTCCATATTAACCACAATAAACAGTTTAGGATCAACGCTATATAGTCACTCTGTTTGTTCAGGACTAGAAACAGGGCTAACTTCAGACATTTTTTCAGACGAGTAAGTCTGTTCTACTTCCTGCCAAACCACAGTCTCTGACTTATTTACAGTTTTATAAACATTAACTGTCTCATAGATAACTAAACTGTTTTTAATTTTAAAAGGAGCACCATACAGTGCAGCAGTGAAGGAGAGAGAGAGAGAGAGAGAGAGAGAGAGAGAGAGAGAGAGAGAGAGAGAGAGCTGACTTCTAGCTTCTGAAATATTATCTTGACCCAGCATTACATTGGCAACCTAAAGAAACATAGTATTAAAAATATTTACATTTCTGCTTCACATACACCACTGACAAGCACCTGCTGGTTTTAGTGGTTGGTTCACATCTTAAGCTGAAATAAACGCTGTGGTTGTTCTATGGAATTATGGAGCACTATTCAGAGAATATAAATATACAATATAGGAATTGACACCACAAGTAGGCATGAATTCAGAAAACTTGTATTTCTTTCACAACAGACGTCTGTATTATGTTGTACGCTCCTAATTCAGATCAACGATTAAATCCTCGCTTTAAGAACAAGACCGATATCAACTACTGGAATGGAAAAGAGAACTGAAAAGTCAAGTGGGTGATCAGAAAAGTATACGATCGGCATAAATACTTTCTAAGGCATGAATATTACGCGATTTAATCAAAATGGTTGTTAACCCAAATGAGGATGAGGTTCCCCTTTGAGTCTGGTTCCTCTCAAAGGTTCCTTCCTTTATCATTAAAGGGAGTTTTCCCTTCCCACAGTCACCTGAGTCACCTCAAACTTGCTCATTGTGGATAAATACAAACACGTTTAAATATGTGTAATATTAATCTTGAGTTTTTGTATTCTATTAATCTTTATCTTATTCTTTATAATAACCCTTTGTTTCATGTTTATGTTCTGTAAAGCTGTTTTGAGACAAAGTCATGAGTTGAGTTTACTTCACTTCCTTGTGTTTTTAGTTACACAACTTCTGAACCTGTATTCTTGTGAATCGTATATGACTTGTCATAAAACAACAACGACGCACAGACATGAGAACAAACCGATCTTTAAGACAGAGAGAAACCAAAAGTCTTATTAAACTTCTAATAAAAGAAACCATTAGGATAATAAATATACGTGTCTATAAGTTAGCAGGCTAGTCAAGTACAATCAGTATACACAGAGTTACATGGTACTAAGTTACCAGTTCACATGACACATATTACACAATTCTACAATGATTTAATAGGACATGTGACTGTAAGACATGGAAGGTGATACTAAAAACAACAGGCAGGAGAAGCTACTAGCCTGCTGTCATCGCCTATCATAAGCACCAGCAGGAGAGTTAGCTCGTTAGCTAGCTAGCTAGCTAGCGTTTAGCTGCCACAGCAGGAAGATGGCACTCCGGCTAATAACGTGCTGCTAAAGCTCCTGTATTTTACAGTACGGTTAAGAGACCAGGTTGTGCTCTAAACGCGCTGTGTACTTACATGGTCTGAGTTGCTGTTGGCGCTGTGATAACACACAGAACTAAAAGTATAACCCGAAATCGACGCCGCCATGATGGAAACATACCCGCCTCTCCCACAATCCCTCGCGCACGCGTTTCTCACAGATGTTTTGGAATGACGTCAGTTCGTCAATGACGGAAAGTTCCTGTTATAACAGCAAGAAGTACTTACTCAGTTTTATAAAGACCTGTATATGCTTCCAATGTTGTATCTTCTGATCTGAATGACTTTCTGGATAGTGTTATAGACAAGGCCAAAGTTATTGATGATGATTTGGTGTTGTGATGATGTTTTGTGATGGTGATTTAAGATTAGAGGAAGTTAAAGAGTGTATTTGCAGCCTCAAAGATAATCGTTCTCCAGGTAATGATGGACTTGTTAGTGAGCTCTATAAAATATTTAGAGATAAATTAGCTCCCTTTTTGTTAGTTGTCTTCATAGAATCTGTTGAAAAGGTGGAATTGCCCGCTTCTTTAAGACAAGGTGTTATTACATTAATTCCAAAACCAGAAAATTGGAGACCCATCAGTCTATTAAATAATGATGCCAAACTATTTGCTTTAATTTTTGCCAACAGACTAAAAAAAAGGATCGGAAAATATTATAGATGAGGAACAGACTGGATTTATTCAAGAAAGGCACATTAGTAATAATATTAGATTGATCCTAGATATGATAGACTACAATGAATATGTCTTAGTTGATAGTTTTATCTTTTTTATTGATTTTCACAAGGCATTTGATACCATAGAGAACAACTTTTTATTTAAAGCAATTGACTTTTTTTTGGTTTGGCAGTTATTTTCAAAAAGCTATTAAAACTCTATACAAAGGATGTACCAGTTCTGTAAAATTAGCAAGTGGGGCATCTAGAAGATTTGAAATAAATAGAGGGATTAGACAGGGATGTCCGATCTCACCCTTTTTGTTTTTATTAGCAACACAAATAATGGCCTTTCACATCAAAAAAGAGAGGACATTTTCAGCTAATTACAACATTAGGAAAAACATTTAAGTTGTGTCAATTTGCAGATGACACTGCCTTGTTTGTGAAAGATAGGAATGAAATCATTAAAACAGTGAAATGCATAAAATATTTTTCAGATGTATCAGGGCTAAGAATGAATGTGAATAACGTGAATGTGAATAAGTCAGTTCTGTTTCCTCGTCATTTACCTAATCTTTGTAATATTCTAATTGCAAATCAAATAACATATCTGGGAGTTGTTATATGTAAAGATGAATATCTGCATAATAGTTCAAACTTTAATCCAATTATTAACAAAACGAATAAGTTTAATATGTGGTTACAAAGGGATTTGTCAATTCAGGGGCGGGTGATTTTGTCAAAAGCCGAAGGGATCTCCAGGTCAGTATATGTGTCATTATCATTAGACAATCCCCCTAAAGTTACCAAACAATTAGATAAAATGCTTTTTGATTTGATTTGGAAAAACAAGCCTCATTATCCGAGAAAAGAAATTTTATGCAATTCCAAAGATCATGGTGGTTTAGAAGTGTTATGATGCTTTAAACAATGTATTTAAAATAAATTGGCTTGTTCAATATTTAAAAGATAAAGACAGTATTTGGAACTCCTTTCCCAACTATGTATTCAAGCAATTGGGTGACCTCTCATTTTTATTAAAGTGTAATTATTCAATCAAAAAAATACCGGTTAAGCTAGCAAAATTTCATAAACAAGCTCTCATGGCATGGACACTGACCTATAAGCATAACTTTTCACCTAGGAGATATTATATTTGGAACAACAAAGACATCCTATACAAAAATAAATCTCTCCCTTTTTTTAATACTGGGTTGAAAACAATATTATATTAGTTAGTCAGCTTTTAAATAATGATGGAAATTTATTGACATAGAGAATTTTTGAATAAATTTTAAATACCAGTTAGACCTAAAGAATTTGCTGTTGTAATGGATGCAATTCCCCAAAAAAGTATTGATTCTTCTGAGGAATGCATTACAGGAGGAAGATTTTAATTTTACAGATATCAAGGGTAAAATATTTATTGGTGATACAAATATTTTACAAAATAGAGTCTCAAATAACTATATTAGAAATATACTTAATAATATTGTTTATCCTCCAGCTCATGTTTTCTGGTCTTCTGTGTTTGGGGAGGTGAATTGGCGTAAAGCTTTTGGCGAACAGTGGATAAATTCTAAAGTAAAAGAATTCTTTTAAAAATAATGCATAGAATATACCCAGTAAAACATGTGCTGGAATGTTTTAATTAGATATCGATTACTCCTGTAATTTCTGCAAAGGTGAAAAGGAATCTATTTTTCTTATTTTTTTCCATTGCATAAAAAATATTTTGGATTGAGGTGGAGAATTTAATTAAGAAAAAATGTAACATTGAATTACAGTGGAACATTGAATATCGAGAGTGGACTCGATATAATGATACACTTCAATGATCATGGGATTGAAATAGAGAAGGCATATTTCATACAATTGTTAATATTAGTGGGAAAATTTCACATTCATAAAATGAAATGGTCTGACTCCAAACCAAATTTTCTTTGCTTTAAAAATGATTTCAAGCTTTATTGTTCTGTTTTGTGTAATTGTCGAAGCAAAAAGACAATTCGAGCTTATAATATTGTAAGCAGATATGATGTATAGGGTAGCAGCCTTTTCCTTTTGTTTGTTATAATAATAGTTCTTGTCCTCTGCCATAGTTGTTGTTATTTCTTTTATTTTAGTTGCTGTGTATTTGTACTTTAAAAAATATATCTCATTGTATTGTTGGTTTATGGCATTAATTAAAAAAAAGAAGTACTTACGTTACAAAGTTACAAAAGAAAACAAACAAAAAAAACCTAACATTGAATAAAAGCCACGTATTTGCTGAAATACTTGTCGGTTGTCACATCACCATAAAAGAACATTGTGATTAAAAGTCCTCTGTGTTTCAGGAACAAAGATCAAAGATGATCAAAAACAAACGTTCCCAGAATGTTAGGAAATGGTTCCTGAACTAACCAAAGGGAACCAGATGCTCTTGGGATGCTCATTACTCCTGGGAAGCGATATGAGTTTGTCATGATATGAGCTCCTCTTTCTGATATTCATATTGATGTGATCTTGGGGCAAAAAGTAATGTATATACAATATATATTAATGTATATATACAGAGAGAGAGAGAGAGAGAGAGAGAGAGAGAGAGAGAGAGAGAGAGAGAGAGAGAGAGAGAGAGTTAAAGATGTTGGTGAAAGTAAAAACTAATAGATTAATGAATCTAAATTAAAATAGTTAAAGTTATTTTCTAATTTATTTAAATAGTTATTTTAATTGTTTAATTGGGAAAAACATAACTGTTCATGTATATTTTCATTTTAAAATAAGATTGTTCATACGTGCACAAAGTAGCTTAATTCAAAATAAATTCTCTTACTGATGTTTACTGTTGACTCTTTGGTGAAGATCAGTGTGTAAATAGAAGGACTTTTACAGTATATGATGTGCACGCGCTACTTTTATTATGAAAATGGTTCATTCCAGGCGCCATGTTTAAAGTTTCAGCAATGGCTTCAGAGACCTCACATGTTCAGGAGACCTCTTTAGGATCACGCACTGATTCTGGAGAGGATTTTGCTCCATCGATACTCGGAACAAAAGAATAGTGAGCATTTTCTGAGTATTCTCGTCTCTCGGACTCTCTAAAATGTGAACTTTAACACTTCTGTTGTGTAACTTTGTGGTTGCTCATAAACACTATGTGAATACTTATAATAAGTTATGTGATCTCATATGTGTCTTATTTATACATTAGCTTTGGTGCTTTTGTAACGTCCTTGTCAGTGAAGTCTTGGTGATGTAGATAGTTTAAACAGACCTTTCTTTATTAATAACCGATTATTGATTCATTTTACAGCTGAATCTAAACGGTTTTAATTGAATCGATTCTTAGAAAACGACTCTTAAATCTAATTGAGGTTTGCACTGTGAGGTTGAAACTGTAACCTGCAGAATGTTTCTCAATGTCAGTCTGTGAAATTTATGTATAAGTATTGAAAGTTTTGATTCACTTGTGTAAGTCAGAATCAACAAGGTGAGTTTTCTTCTTCCTCCTCGTCCTCTTCTTCCTACTACTATAGAATATAGCTATAAAGTACTGAGCATTTGTTTTTCTCTGTCTAGCTGGGATAATGCTTACAGCAGGGAACTCCAGACCTACAGAGACATTGGAGATGTTGGAGAAATATGGTAAAGTCTTTATTATATGTGATATTCCTTCATGGATTGGACTTGGGTTGAGTTTTTAAATCTTGTAGATAATAATCATGGCTGGTGTGTCTGGTAGTTATTTCTGTTCAAATGTACTGTGAGTCCATTTTGTGCCAGCTGTGGGGTTTAGAATAGACTAGAAGTGCAATCGTTTGTAACATTCACACTTTCTTAATAATCCAATACAATAGTCCAATGCTTTGATTTTTTTCTGTCCTCAGGTTTGGAGAGGAAAGTATGAACCGTGTAATCCAGTGGATGGAGAAACAGAATATACCTGAAACTGCTTCCATACTGGACATCGGCACTGGAAACGGTGTCTTCCTTGTAGAACTGGTATGTTGCAATATACCAGTACAATGAATTATGAATAAAATCAAATTTTTTTTATTTACTATTATTTCATTTTAATGCTTTCTGTTAAGGCCAAGCATGGATTTCTGAACCTTACTGGATTAGATTATTCCAGTGCCTCAGTAGAACTCACAACAAATATCCTCGCAGAAGAGGGTTTAACAAACATTAACGTTCAGGTAAGAGGTCTTCATTGTTTTCTTTCAAACACTTTCAGTATTTATTTTAGTGACAACAAAAAGTGACAGTAATTTTTAGACACATTTTCTACATTCTATTCTGTATATTTAGGTTTAGTCTGCCAAAGGTTTGTGGACAAATCACCATTACGCCTATTTGTGGTTCTTCTTCAAACTATTGCCTCAATGTTGGAAGCACACAGTTGTATTAAATGTTTTTGTAAGATGCAGAATTACAATTTCCCTTCACTGGAAGGAAGAGGCAAAAATAAGTTCCAGCATGACAATGTCCCTGTGTATGAAACTGGGTCCAGGAACACATGGTTTGCCAGGGTTGGTGTGGAAGAACTCAAGTAACCTGCACAGATTCCCCATTTACCTGTCAGCAGGGCCTGAGCTCACTAGTACTCTTGTAGCTGAATGAGCACAAATCCCCACAGCCACACACTAACATCTAGTAGAAAGGATTCCTAGAATAGTGGAACAACAAAATGGGACCAAATCTGGAATGAGGTGTAGCTGCTCTGTACATGTAAAATACAGTAGGGATACAAGAAAGGGTACAGAGTAATAACAAAAAGTGCAGAGTGCAGTGGGGATTCAATGCACAGTGTAAGCGTGACGTCTTGCGTAAACCTCATTAAGTATCACTTTGACTGAATCATAGTTATTATTTTGTATCAAAATACTTTTAGACTTTATTAAAATACATTCACATATCTACTTAAAAAAAGCAGCATAAATATATTTCACCAAAATGACTGCAAAGATAGTTTTCCTTGTGACTTTTTAAAAAATTTTTATTATACATTAAATTCAATGCAGATTAAATCAATACCTAATAGTATTTTTTTTTTACATCATTAACCAGGGGTTAACTAGACTTCAATACAAACATTTCTGCACTTGTTTTTTTTTTTTTTTTAAATGACCATAAATATGCTCTGAGTATGCTCTTTTATATTATTATAGGAGCAGGATTTTCTGAACCCCAGCCCTGAGCTGAAAGGATTTGACTTGTGTATAGACAAGGGAACTTTTGATGCCATTAGCTTAAACCCAGAAGGCCGAGAAATTGCAAAACTCCAGTACATGTCCTCACTGAAAGCAGCTCTAAAGCCACAGGGACATTTTATCATCACTTCTTGTAACTGGACCAAAGAGCAGCTCCTGCAGATCTTCAGCCCAGGTACAGAAACTAAAGTGAACTTAAAAGTAGAGTAATTAGATGTTTGCCAAAAAAAGAAAGGCATTATCCACTAAAGTAAAAAAATCGAAACAGTCTAAAAGCTGATTACCGTATATTGGGGTATCTTCTTGCAACTTCACCTTTTTAGGGAATGATATGTAATATAACACTGCAGTGGGAGTGCAGATATTAAATTATTTGGCCAAATTGCTATCGGTTATATTAAACTGATCACGAGGGTGTAAACATCGGTTTCGACCCTGCATACGTACAGATTGCACTTTTTACTTTTTCTGTGATATTATTGTACATAATGGTATAGCATAACATTCTAACTATAGCTGTTTCAGATCCAGTATTATCACGAATCTACTCGTATTTAATGAACACACATGCAATTTAAATCCCCTAATTGTGCGTTGAGAACCGTGTGTTCTTGATCTTAAGGAACTATTATAAGCCTCGTATTTTATATTCTAGGAGTAATTATATTCATGTAAAAATGTCTGAAATGTGGCAAAAAAAATGTATCTCACAATATTCATCATCAGTGTGTATCTTGCAGATTTCGAGCTACTACAAGAGCTGCCTACACCACGTTTCCAGTTTGGTGGTGTGACTGGGAACAGCGTCACAGCTTTGGTCCTCAAAAGACTCAGCTGATGTCAGACTTTGTTTTAATGTGGCTTCGGTAGCCGTTTGTAAATTTGTAAATGCTTTACTGACTTTCCTTCTGTCTTCTACATATACATAAAAACCAAAAAGTATTTTAAACGAGTCCGTTTTGTTTTATAGCCACTCAACAAATCAATCCTTCTAATAATATTTACATGTGTTATTCTAAATATGAATTAAATTATGAGATATTATGACTACTCTATACCCTGGTTTTGAGCAGCTACATAGAGTAGTAATACATAAGCAGTACCACCAGAGGGCGCCATTCATTAACTTACTGCCATAAACTTTGGTTGTAAATTCCTGTTATGAAAGTAACTTGGTGTAATGGTTTGATTATAACTAATGAATTTACTTAATTCATCAATAAAGTGAGACAAAATCAGACATTTTAAAGTCTCAGCCATAGTTTGTGCAATGAATGTGTTTTAATAAAGCAGCTTTCTCGAATTATTGATATTGTTTGCTGGTGCTGATTCTTTTCCATAGCAAAATGGCTCTAAAAGTAGATTTATTTTAAAGCACTGGTTTATATGAATATGCTCATTCTACTATGATCTCCTTTCTGATACAGTGAAACCAACACAGGAACGCTTTTGGAAGGAAGGCTTAGGATTTCATTATTCATTCATTTCACCATTTTTTTTTGGTCTTATTAACTTACTAAGGGAGATAAATAAGAGAAACTGGTGAGGGATGACCATGCTGTTTATTATGTGATAAAAGAAATTTGTTTTCTGGATGTTCATTACAGATTGTTCTTTTTAACATGGTTGTATGGTGTGGTTGTAAGTGAAATAACCACATGATCTTCAGTTTGGTAATGTGGCTCGGTGACACATTTCTTGTTTATTTTTTTATATAACTGCAGGACCCTAGGCAATTTGTGTGTATATACATGATATAATTTGATAGTATTTTTGTCACTGCATTGACACTGATCTAGTGTGTGTAATGCTATGTTTTATATAAAATATCCACTTACTGGCAATCACCCTGCCATTCCATTAGAACTGATGTTAGCTGAATATTGATGTTTTCAAAACCCTCATAATGCTACGAATCACACTACGACACTACCGTCATGTCATTGTCACTGAGAACGGTCTGTCATTCAATTGGACATGAGGTTAATTTATATGTATATAGCATAGCGTATAAGGTCCTGTCTCTTCATGTAACCTGCAGAAGCCCAGTAAAAGCTCGTACTTAGATCAGACTGTCACTCCAGCCTGGATCAGTGGATCATCAGAAAGGCTTTTCTTTCTTTAATAATGCATAGAAGCTCAGGAAGAGACTCTAATATCACTGCAGTCACTGTTCTGGGACATTTCACTTTTCATTATCATTTTAATATTTCACCGTAGTCCTAGTGAAGTCTTAATGAAGCTGACATCTTTTTTCTGTAATATTTCCTATTCTGTCATATGTCTCTTATCTATTAGCTATAAGGTTTTTCATTTCTTATTTTGGTGTCATTACAGTATTATCAGCAGCATGAAATTTTCTTGAAATGATTGCAAAATATACAAACCTTATTTCATTTCGGATTCAGAATAATCACAACATAACATTGCTCTAGGTTCAGTTCAATTAATTTTTTATATAGTGCTTTTAACAATGGACATTGATACAAAGACGTTATAGAGAAGCACATAAATTCAGGATATACATTTTAAAAATTCATAAATTTAGCAATAATAAGTAAGCCAGAGGTGACTGGCATAAAAAAACTCCTTGAGATGACAGAAGACAAAGCCTTGAGAGAAGCCTGACTCAACAAGAAGCCCATCCTCGTCTGGGTGACATCAGCTAATGTTCTTACAGCTGCTCCCTGTTCAGGGCTGCCGCAGTGAATCATCCATTCCACATCTTTTGAATGGGCACAGGTTTTACATCAGATGCCCTTTCTGACACAGTCCTCCCATTTTATTCAGACTTGGGACAGCACTGTGGCCCATGTCGAGAGTGCAGGATCTTGCCGCTGGTCCACCAGGGAATCCTAATACTGGCTACTATGATTATATATATATATATATATATAAAAATAAATCAAAATAATTCCCTTCTATAACTGTGTACTTTATATGGTCAAAAAATGCAATTGTTTAACCAGTTTATTCATTCTAGGTTTAACATGAGATCTATTTTATTTTTTTATCTATTTTTTTGATGGAGGCCAAGGGGGCACGGTGGCTTAGTGGTTAGCATGTTTGCCTCACACCTCCAGGGTCGGGGTTCGATTCCTGCCTCTGCCTTGTGTGTGTGGAGTTTGCATGTTCTCCCCGTGCCTCGGGGGTTTCCTCCGGGTACTCCGGTTTCCTTCCCCGGGCCAAAGACATGCATGGTAGGTTAATTGGCATCTCTGGAAAATTGTCCGTAGTGTGTGATTGCGTGAGTGAATGAGAGTGTGTGTGTGCCCTGCGATGGGTTGGCACTCCGTCCAGGGTGTATCCTGCATTGATGCCCGATGATGCCTGATATAGGCACAGGCTCCCTGTGACCCAAGAAGTTTGGATAAGTGTCATGATAAGTGATGATAAGCGTTTGTGATAAGTGATGGAGGGCAAATTCAAACGTCCAGTTCACCAATACACTGCCTGTGATCCCTCCAGGTCTCTTCCTTTACCTAAGAAAAACTACCCAAAAAAGGCCAGTAGGTACTTGATGAAGAAAATATGTCTTCAGCTTAAAATTAAACACAGGGACTGTGTCTGAGCCCCGAGCACTTATTGGAAGGCTGTTCCATAACTGCAAGGCTTTGTAAGTAAAAACTCTACCTCCTGCTCTACCTCCTGTCTTTACTACTTGAGGTACCAACAAATAGCCTGTGCTTTTTGATCAGAGTTGGCGTGGCAGACCAAAAGTTTGCTTTATTGGTCGATAGTGTTAATTTGTCATCACTGCAAAATTTGATTTGGAATAAAATGGGGCTGACGTGGCCATTTCTTTTGGTTCTAGTAAGGACTCTAAAAGCTGCATTCTGGACATTCAAAGAGGAACATTCAGTCATAACAATAATCCAACCTAGAAGTAACAAAAGCATGGACTTATTTTTCTGCATCATGGCAATCTGCATTTTCTGGTAATCTTATTTTATCTTAGCAATATTTCTGAGATGAAAGAAAGCATCAATAATCACAATAAGGTATTTTACTTCTGTACAAGATAAAACAGAAGTGATATAATCATTACCAGAGTTACCAGAATTACTATGTAATTAGAAAGTTTACTTTTAGCTACTGTAATGTGGTTAGATAATTCCTCAACTTTATTAATCTGGCCCCTCTTAGGGCCTTTTTACACCTGGTCACTTCATGTGTTGTCTCTGATCCGATAGCTATCTGATTTGTTAGAACTGTTACATTTACATTAGGCCAAATAAATGCGTCTTGGCGAATCGGATATCAATCTGATCTTTCTACTCCCACCCAATATGCAAATATATTTCACCTCATTTCCGGGGTAATTGAAATGGAACACGCTTCGCTTTGGTGTATGCGTTTACTGTTTTCTGCATTTTTGCTGGCAGCAGCAGTGCATTTTAAGACCCAATGAGACACCTGGGTGAAAGATCGGAGCCAGCACTGGTGGGAAAACATATTTGCTTCTGGCGCGATGCACGACTCGTGAGTCATCTGCGAGTGATGTACTTCCGTTTGGGAGGAGTATAGCGCTGACGTATGTGGCTTGAACAACCACATGCATTTACACCTGTCCAGTTTCATCTGAAATGCGTCCCAGACCACCTCCTGAAGTGGTTTGAGCGATCGGATTTATATCCGTCTCGAAACCGTTTCGGAGGGCATAAACCCCTTTAGAAATCTGAGGAAGCTATTTTACCCAGATATAGCATATGTAAAGAAAAAAACAAAACAGTGGGCCTAAAACAGTACCTTGTGGAACACCACTACTTTAGGAGATTTAGTCAGCCTTGCTTCATTCTATAAATGAAATAAATGAAACTTTAGTGCATTTCTTTGCTGATATATGTTTCTGACATCTGGCATCATTTGATAAAACATAGTTACATTCATACAAATTTACCTTTCTTAGTGTTGGAGCAAAAAACCATTGATTTGAAATATAGCTGTTTAATTAGTTATATACATACTGTAAGTCTATATGTCTTGGTGTATAGAGTATTACACTTCTTCATTTTTCTTCATTCATTTTCTTCTTTATTTATCTTCAGTTATCTCTTTATCCTGGTCATGTCATGTTGTGTTAGATTTGGAGCCTATCCCAGGATCACTGAGGACAAAATAATAATACACCCTTTTTGGGGACACCAGTCCATGGCAGGACAACATGCACACACTCATTCACACCTAGGGGGCAATTTGCATGGCAAATGTACCTACTGGCATATTTTTGGGGAGGAGGAAACAATGGACCACTGTTTCACTCTTTAGAAAGCAAACTTCTCAGCTAGATGCTGAAATTGTAAGCAGATAGAGATACTGTATGTGTGAAATAAGTCAGCTCTAAGTGTTAAAATGTGTCAATGTTTTGCAATGTTTTCATCTAGTCACTAGACTGTTTATGATCTTGATCAAGAGTTCATAAGACACATTTAGTAGAAGATTATTATTTTTATTTTCAAGTCTTTGGAGCTTTGGAGCATTGCCGTGAAGCTAAAGTGTTGTGCAAAAGGCTTGTGTTAAAGGAATGAAAAGTTATCTCATTATTTTTGCTTATGCTGTTATTTCCTTAGCAGAAATATTGCAATTTATGTGTTGAATGTGGCTTCATTTGATTGAACATTTATCAATATGGATACTCTAGAATTTCTCACTGTTACATTTCTCACTCACCCTTTCTTATTTAGAAATATACACCCCTCAGAAAACATGAAAACAACCTGCCCAATATCGTGTAGATCCCAATAGTGCCACCAAAACACCTCTGGCCTGCAAAGGCATGGACTCCACAAGACCGCAGAAGGTGTGCTGTGGTATCTGGCAGTAGTCCTGTAGGTTCTAAGGTGACATTCATGGATTGGACTTGTTTTTTTTTTCCAGCATATCCCATAGATTATAAATTGGTTTGAGATTTGGGGAACTTGGACAAGTCAACACCTCATTGATGTTGGATAGGCCACCTTCCTCCATTGCACCATGGTCCAGTTTTGATGCTTATTGTAGGCACTTTTAGCAGTGCACAGGAGTAAGATTGGACTCTATGGCTGTTCTACAGTTATGTAGCTGCATATGCAGCAAGCTGTGATACACTGTGTGATCTGACAGCTTTCTGTCATAGCCAGAATGACCTTTTTCAGCAATTTGTTCTACAGCAGCTGGTCTGTGGGATGATACCAGGCAGGCTAGACTTTGCTCCCCATTTGAATTAATGAGCCTTCTTGCTGCTTCACCGTTTGTCCTTCCTAGGACAACTTTGGTAGGTACGAACCACTTAATACCAGGAACAACCCTGTTTGTTTTGAAGATGATGTTAATTCTTTCTGCTTTCAACACATCAACTTTAAAAAACTGACTGTTTACTTGTTGCCTAATATATCCCACCCTTGATGTTATCTGTTTGACCCTATATCCCACAGTGGCATTGTAATGAGATGTTAATGTCAATGTTATTCACGTCAGCTGTCTGTGATTTTAATGTTATGGCTTATCAGTGTATAGCTGAATTATAATAAACTATCTTACATAAAAAAGCTTATTAAGTAAATGACATTGATTCCAGAGAGGCTAACTATTACAGTGTCAAAGGCTTAGATGCTCTAGTTAATTGAGTGAGAGAGAGAGAGAGAGAGAGAGAGAGAGAGAGAGAGAGAGAGAGAAAGAGAAAGATAGAGAGAGAGAGAGAGATAAAGATCAAAAAAACATAAAAATATATTTTTTTTACAATCCAAGCAGCTTGCACAGTATAAAATTGAAGCAGTTGCATCATTTTAAACTCCCTTGTTTAATCATTGTGTGATCAGTATGGCTCCCAAAGTCCTACTGCAATGATGGCAGCCTCAAGCACTGTGTCTAATCATATCAAACAATCTCACAACACTGATCATGGAATGTGTTAACCTTGGTTTTCCCAACAATTTTTGACACAGACAATATCATATAACCGGGCATAACACCAGTATTTGAAATATAACCTATACTGCACATATCAAATATTTCTTACCTTCTCAATGTTTGTTCAGTATATCTTCATTATTTATGTGTTCAGAATATATTACGACACTGTATTTATGACACTGTATAATAACACACTCATATATGCTTGTTGAACATCCCATTCCATCACTGTGGGTATTAACATGGAGTTGATCATCTCTTTGCTGCAGTAACAGCCTCCACTCTTCTGGGACAGCTTTCCACTAAATTTTGGGATATGACTGTTTAGCTCTGTGCTCGTTAAGCCACAAGAGCACTTGCTGTAGTGTAAGAATGCCTGGCACACAGTTAATTCAGCATATAAAGATATTCTAGACAATTGTGTGCTTCACATGTTTAAGGATGAGTCATTCATGGGTACCATGGTCAGGTCTTCATATACATACATATACTGTATTTATGACAATGATAAGACACTTAAATCGATCATACTCATCAAATAGCTGATATAGAATTCTGCCACACCGGACTAGACTGAATGCATTGACCCTAATGCTTTTTTTAATGGGTGAGTTAAAAAAAAACATGCTACAAGTGATGATATATGCTTGACTTTTTAAAGGTTTACATTGTTGTAGAAATGTCTCAAAGGTAATGGATTGTTTCACCACTGACAACTTAAATGGAGGAGGATTACTATCACCTCTCTCGTTTCTCTCAATCCCTAGGTCATTTTTTAAGATGCAGTTAGACAGCAGCACCTGATAAGACAGTGATCGAGCATCGAGGGGATTGCTACCACACCAACACACAGCAACAGGGAAAAAAGCAATAATAGGGTGGCTTTGGGCCATAACGCAGCACCGCCTTAAAGTTGGAGGAATTCCTCTACGTGACTTATGTTATTACACTGTCCCCTGCCAGCAGGAAAATGAAATGAAAAACAAAGACACACATTTCATATTCTGTCTGCTCCTCACAGCATATATACAATCATGCATTATAACACTGAAGGGCGCAAAACCTAACTATCTCATTCACCAACCATATGATCTGTTTTTCACTAGACAAAGTATCTGGTAAGAGAATTGAAATGTGAAGGGGAAAGAGATGGAAGTGAGTCAAATAATTGGATTGGTTTTGCAATTAAAGAGGATTAAACTTTGAAATGGGGGTTGTAAAAGCACAAATTGCTTGGTGATTGATTAGGTCTGAACTCTGAACAAGGTTACATTGAACATTGAACCAAAAAACAACCAACCAACCAACCAACCGACCATCCAACCAACCAATTAATCAAACAAACAAATACAGTAAATAAGAATAAATCATTATGGATAAATGAACAATATTTTATATCTTATTGCTTTTTTGAAAACTTGCTTTTCAAATGTAAATATAAATGTAAAGCTTATTAAACTGTGACATTGTGTCTGTGAAGAAAATGTGTGTGTAATATCATCTACGGGAGATTACACATACAGTGATTAAGTGTTTCATTATATGTTTAGTAGCCATACATCCAAGTGCTGACTATTTGATTTTTTCGCTGACCTTGGCATATTTGTGTTTTATGCATTTTATGCTAGTATTGACAAAGTTTCAATATATAAGAAAGTAAAACTATTAGTAATTAATGGGTGAGAGTATTCAGGCTCTGGTGACTGGAAAGTCTTTAACTGAAATCTAATTGAGAACTGCCAGTGTTGGAAATTTTGTGTGAAAAGCCCAATATCTATATTCTTCCTTAGCTTGCATTGCATAGGAATGTTAACTAAATTAATTGAAAAACATTGTATACTTGGCACAACTCTACTTTTGCAAAAAAGTTTCCAGAGTGAGCATGGTCATCATACTTCCTCCTGTAGCACTGCTGCCCTTTGGTTCATCAAATCCATTCCTGAGGTCTTTCCTTATCTTTGCTGGTGATTCAGTGCCTCAGATTCACTTCTGCTGTGGAGGTTATGTCTCTGATGAGTAATTGGCTGCTAAAGGGAGTCCTCTAATTGATCCTGCAAGCATGTAAATCATGCCAGTGTTCCTCTTGCCTATCTCTCTAAGCATGTAAAGTAATCTCATTACTAACAGCAACACCAAGGTACATGGCAGTTTAGCAGCTTAGAGGGAGCTTAGTCTTAATTACAGAAATCAGCCTCCTGAACTTAAAATTTAACTGATTCAAAGACATCCAAAACTCTCAAATCTGACATAAAATAAGGATATGTTCACATCTGTATTCTTATCTATCTATCTATCTATCTATCTATCTATCTATCTATCTATCTATCTATCTATCTATCTATCTATCTATCTATCTATCTATCTATCTATCTATCTATCTATCTATCTATCTATCTATCTATCTGTCTATCTATCTATCTATCTTTCTCTCTATCTATCTATCTATCTATCTATCTATCTATCTATCTATCTATCTATCTATCTATCTATCTATCTATCTATCTATCTATCTATCTATCTATCAACTGTAATTTCTAATTAGCTGTAAAGTCAGCCTAAAAATGTTATTATTGCAATAAGCAAATTCCTTAATGTTCCTATAATAGACAGTTTAGATCAGGGCCAATATTTAGATCAATATAATATCTCTCTCTTAAGTGGAACACTTTCTATAATTTGGCTTTATAGGAAATAGGTGTGTGCAGTAAAAGCACTGGGCGCTGCAGCATAAATGGCTGCCTACTGCTCTGGGTGTGTGTTCACGGTGTGTGTGTTCACTGCTGTGTGTGTGTGCGTTCACTGCTGTGTGTGTGCACTTTGGATGGGTCAAATGCAGAGAACGAATTCTGAGTATGGATCACCGTACTTAGCCGTATGTCACGTCACTTTTGTATTTGTATTTGTATTTGAAGTAAATGTGGGTGTGTCCTAAACGGTGTGTTCTAAATGGTGGAGGGTGCTGGTGGTGGTGGTGGTGGTGGTGGTGGTGGAGGGTGCTTCTATTGCATTGCAGATCTATGAAAGTGATCTTTGTTTTTCCCAAGTGCCCTGTGAACAGCTGTGACAGTGGAGATATTCGATGGGAGGACTGAAACCTGCCACCTATCAATAGCTTGTCAATGAAACTATTAGAGTTGAGTAACACATTGTATCCTGAAGACACCAGCATCAATACTGCTACAGCTGCTACTACTAATAATAGGTGCAAGGTGCTCTAGATAAACCATTTGTGAAAAAAAATAAAAAAAAAAAAAAAAAAAAAAAAAAATATATATATATATATATATATATATATATATATATATATATATATATATATATATCGTTCTTTGTATCTATTTATAACATGCTATTTGCTTATTTTGACTAAAGAACTCATATTTAGTTGGATAACTACATTACAAAAAGAACGTATCCTGCAATATTTCCTCAATTTTTCAATATACCACTACTTTCTTTGGTAATAGTGTTCACCTGGACCTTAGTGTGTAAACTGAGAACTCCACTGTGCAATTTGGATAATGCAAATCTTCTGCAAAGATTATTCTGATTCTGTAGTTATTCAGTTATCCCAGTTTCAATAAGGAGAGCTCAAATTGAGCCATCTCACTGAAATCTTATTTGCATGTATATTCACACTGTTAATTGCATGGCCTTTAGTGAATTCTCATAAAACCTTTACTGACCATAAAGCACAATTTAAAATTTTTAATACTATTGGCCCAAAAAGATCTAGCCTTTTTTGTTATACGCTCTCTGAGTAAAGAGTCTTATCTTCTGATCGCAGCCTGAAATACAATATCATGGGCACAAAGAGCTTGAGAAAACTGCACAAGGCGGAATAGATATAATGTGATGCTCTTCAGAAACTTGGGTAAAACTTCCTATGTGGTACAGTTTTTGACATTCTGATCCTAGAATAATCTTTGCTACTTTTGGAAAGTATTAGATTTATGTTGATGTCAGCCTGTTGGAACACCTAAGCAGGATAAACATTAATGTGTAGAACATGCGAAGAGTGTATACATTCGAAAGTATCTGCAAGAAACCCATCAACCCCACCCCACCCCACCCCGCCAGGAGGGGTGTGTATCTGGGTCATGTCTCAAAATAAGGAAAAATCAATTTAGGTTGAAATTACATTTTCGACTTTACAGAGCTGCAATACACACAGCTACAGTCTACATGTCTCTGCTTGAGCATCAGTCAAATTGATTTGCATGATTTTGTCAAATAAAAAGCTGTTAACAGTTATGTTAGTTCTTTATGTTTCAAACTAACATCCTGAAATGTAAAGACTTACTTGTACAAAACTGTTGGAGTATATAAATTTAAGCACACAAAATATATATTTCTATATATTTTGCAAAAGGTACAGTACATATTGCCTTTTCATAATCCTGCTGCTGCATATTATTACTACAACTACTGCTTATAATAATAATAATAATAATAATAATAATAATAATAATAATAATAATAATATGCGGTAAGTTCCTCTCATCATGCTGAGTGTTTTGATATATGACATGACCATGTTGTGTTAACTTTTTGATTTTGCTTATTTTGGGGGCGGGGCTACACTTGACGTCACGTGAATACCCGATGGGGTAAGGACCTAAAGGAGCTGGTTGAGTTTGGTGTAAATCGCTTGAAAACTTGTCGAGTTATAAACCTCCAAAATTTATAATGGAAGTTTATGGGGAAAAAAAGCCACTTTGAGCTTCCGTACCGTGAATTTCGGAATTTCGATCACTTATAAAAGTCATAGCACACCTCTCCTCAATAAGCCGGTCAATTTGACACCTCATTCATGGGTCTAGGACAAAAGCTGCGGAACAAGTTACGCTCCGAAGTTTTGTCTGGCATAATAACAAGAATGTTGCTTTGCAAGCACCATTAATAATAATAATAATAATAATAAAAATAATAATAATAATAATAATAATAATAATAATAATAATAATAATAATAATAAAAATAATAATAATAATAATAATAATAATAATAATAATAATAATAATAATAATAATTAAAGCTGTAAGCAGAATTTTTGAGGGCCAGGCAATCATCCATACTCAGTGAGCCACTCTTTTACAGATGCCCTACAATTTTTGTCTACGCAATCACAGGAAAGAAAAGCCATAACTTTAGGTAAGAGTACGTTATGTGACCTGTGCTGTTGTCTGTTGCTTTATCGTTTAGACAGCTGTCAATTATTTGGAGGAGGAGTAGCAAATATGCAAATTTAATTAACAACAAGGTGCTGGCACTACAGCATTGGCAGAACTTGGTACAGTTTGGTCAAAATTTTGCTTATACCCTTTTAGTGTGCCAATTGGAGAATAACAATATATTACCTATAACCTTTAAGGGCTTGGTCCCTTATACTTAAAATTTAAATAACAGTGTAGAGCTTTATAGTTTTTAATAAAATACCCTTTTTAAAAAGAATACAGTTAAATATTATTTTTCATGATCATACTCATCAGTAACACACCCTATTTGATAAATATGCTTTGTGTTTAGGATCGACAGCATGACATACGATATGTTTGGCAATATACAAAAGATACAGCATTGTACTTAGATGTACAATGTACTTATAAACACAGAGAAGTTCACCGCTTACGTTCATATTTAGATTTGAAATATCACATGAAACATGTGTTGAATACAGTTTTAACCTTCTATCACTTTTTAAATCCCACATAAACTACACATCATTGATTTGTGGTATGACCCCTTGCACTGGCTACTCATAGAGAGATAGAGCATTAACCAGGTTACTGTGTACTCAGTAGTCCCCTTTTCCCTGAATATAGTGTATATAGAAATTCAGTTACTAGCAGACTTAAATTTCAGTGTTCAAGTTCAGTGAAGCTGTAAGTCTTAATTAAGTAAAGACACACAACGGAATACAAAAGGATGCAGTGATCTAGCCCTCTTATAATCATTTATTTTGTTCATGGCTTCTGCCTAATTGGGCATACACATTAAGTTATATTCATGTTGTCTAAGATAAAAGTTATTAGAAACGCTGTAAGACCACATAGAGTATTACTCTGATTGAAGATTTAATGTAGTTTTCCTTTAATGAGGAAGCAGTAGTTCATCAGTTAAGTTGTGCACTAGTGAACACAAAGTTTTTTAACATCCAGAGACTGGCAGAAATGTACTTTTAGGCCCTTGAGCCTGTAACCCTCAACAGCCCAGCTGTATCCGAGCGGATTAGAGTTTGCCTCACATGGAAGTTGCTTGGGATAAAAGAGTCTGCCAAATGAGCAGATCTGAAGGAGACAAGCCTCATCACACCATTGATTTATTATGCATGTATTCACTATGAGTGACAAGGGCAATGAATCCCTAGTAAGTTATTGCTATGCGGGAGATGGGCACTGTGCTGTTTGTTTGCGATTGGTATATTATCACTAGGTCATTGCAATTGTAAAATTAAGAGGAAAGGAGGAAGAAATATGCCTGAGAAAGTAGAAAAGGGGTGATATCACATACAGGATACCTGAAAAGCTCATCAGTACATTATTTTATTTTATATTCCAAACACTTGCCATGAGATAGAACCCAATGATGTTATCATTTTCTAAAAACTGTTATTACCACATAATTGTCTTGCAAACATAAAGGCTGAGCTTAATGTGTATTTGCAAAGCATTGAACCAAACATTAGGCCAAAACGGTGCATGTGGTTTGCATCTAATGTTGAGAGACACCCAGTCTGAGCCATACAAGCCTTTACTTAAGCAGCAGTCCATGCTTTTTCTTGTCTTCACAACTGATAATCAGTGTACTGCACTAAACTTAAATCTTTTTAACCAGCATATTCCTGATCTCAACAGATTATCAATAGCTGATAGGAGAGTGACTTCATTTTTCAATTCTAATTTCCTTCAGTACTTGAAATTATTTTCTTTTTCTGGATTTCTAAGCCAAAGTACCAAAACACTCTGCACAATCTGCACAGAAACACAAATGTAACTTCGGAATATGCCTCTGGAGTAATATAAACAAACACAGGAAGTCATTAAATGTGTATGAAAGAAAAAACAAACAATTATGGTGTTTTGTGTTCAGTCAAATCAATATTACAAGCCTTTGGGCAAAATCAATACTGTGCATCACACTGGAAATGAAAGAAACCACTTATGTAATTAGAAACTGGTAATAGACTGGTTTAATAAGGAAAGCAGAAATGTTTTACAAAATTGAAACAATTCACCATACTTATGCATGGAACAGAACTATAGGCATGTTAAACATAGCCAGTTGCATGCTTTTTTTGTTCTTTTGTTTTGTTTTGTTTTTTTGCATGTTCTTCTTTTGAAGAACCCAGAGGAAACCCACATGAACATGGGAAGAACATGCAAAACTCCACAGATGGTAACATGAGCTCAAAATCAAACTGGGAACCCTGGAGCAACAAGGCAGTAAATCCACCCACTGCACCAAATAAGAGGGCTTAAAGCTAAAGAAAAAAGAATAATAATAAAATGATCACTAATTGCTTAGGGATTTTAAAAGTGTTAGGCTACAGGTGTGGACACAAGTGCAGGAACTCATTGTCTATATTTAAAACTTGACTTAATTGAAAAACAGACACAGGTCAGGGGATTTATGAACTGTCCCAACAGGGACAGACAAGACTGAGAAAATAGATGGAGTAAGGTCACAACCAAGATAGCATACAAGAAACAAAGGTCTGGTAGCAGGTGGTACAGTACAGAGAGTGTTTAAATAGGCAAAGTAATAAAAGGTCAAACTGAAAACAGGTGAGACTCATAAAGTCATATGACATGGGTGGAAACAGAATATGACTCAAAACAAAACACATGAAAACACAGAACAACGAGGAAGCATGCCGTAATGCTATGGACTGCTCCACTTGCTGTGCAGTTCGACTTCTGAAGCTTGTCCTGGGTGGTGGTTACCGGCAAGAAAGGCAGTGGTGAACATGAACATGAACATGAACACAAACTTAAGTCTGCAGTTAAAAATCATAAATGTTAATACTCAAATTATCTGAGATGCCTACCAAACTTTAAATTTTCCATCAAACATGTCTAGTGATTTCTAAAAAAGAAGTAACAATTGTATACCAATCTGAATATTAGAGATAATGGTTAATATTTTAGCAGTAGTCTTCATTCATCTTCGTTAGTCACTTTATCCTGGTCAGAGTTGTGATGGATCTTGAGCCAGTCTTAGGAACACTGGGCAAAAGGGGTAAGAATTGACCTCAGAGGAGACACCGGCCCATTATAAGGCACCATGAAAACTTAAACACGTTCACCTACTCCTAAACACCTACTGTAGGGGAAATTTAATAGCAAATCCACATACCTGCATGGTTGCAGACAGTGTAAGGAAACTCAGAGAACCTAGTAAAAATCTATCAAAAAATAAAGAGAACATGAGGAATTCCACATAGACAGTAACCTGATCTCTGGAGCTTTGAAACCTCAACCCTAACCCTAACCTTAACCCTAACTACCCAAAGTGACTCCATGCTGCCAATGAGCTAGTTAAATTATTTAAATGCCTTTATGTGGACAAATGAATGAATTGAAATGAAATTAAGTTTTTGCAGTGATACAAGCATAACGTCTAATACTTCTAAAATTCATGTTTTAGACTATAATCTTAGCCACTAGCTTTATGGCATTGAAAGCCTTATATATATTTGAGCAAGGCATTCATTTTATGCCTTTCATCTTTAGAGCCCAATATTATCGCCTCTATTTAGTCCTTGTTGAATTAAGCTTTGATGCATTTTTGACTAGCAGGCCTGTGTCAAAGCTTTCCTAACATAGTTGAGAAGTCTTCTTAAATATATTATTCCATTTCTGTCCAATGTTGAGCTTGTTATGCTAGCTGGACTTATGCTCTCTCTTGATATCTGTGCTTATTTTCCCACACCTAACCTGTGGCTAGCATACTACATTAGACAGATTGGTTGAAGCCGTGTTTCTCTGCTAACCCATCTTTCTTGCCTCTGGGCCAGTTTTTCCTTCGTAAACCATTTTTCCATGTCAACTTTCAACATTCTCTAATTTCCCACTGGTGGACCTGTGATTTCATACTGCTAGTGCAGTTGTGTCTTTTTCCATCATAATGCACACTCTCACTGGTTAGCAACAAAGTTATCTGGTTTCCAATAAAGACAGTTTGTGCAAAAAAAAGGGTCAATGTCTAGGCAAGCAGACAGGCTTGTGTCAGTGAAAATAATGGATCATGCAACTGCAACCAGAATCTTGTTCTCATAGTCCATAGGTTAAGTTCTCATAACCCATAAATGAATTCCCTTTCAGATTCTTGTTCAAGGATCACTTGATTTATGTTTGCAGCCACGTCTTGGAGCCATTTGCAGCCATTTCTCATTCTGACAGTGAACCAACAATTGAACCAAGCTGTTCAGTTCTGGCTTCGGCTGCATCCCAAAATTAATCTGAATTAGCCTCTACCAGATTGCATGCCCCACTGGCAGGCATGTGACAGGCCATGATAGCTAACCCTTGGATTGAACCGATTACTGATTTGCAGCTCATAGCACTGAATGTGTTCTTCTGCATGGCACTGGTCAAGAAGGACATTTCTGTGGCACAAGGTAAATAGTATGCTGAGAAAGTATTCATACACATACCCAGTTTCTTTAGATATTCTCTCTTTCTTGTAACTTCTTTAACTACAATTTCCCCAATTTTGGAAATATGAAACGTGAAGAAATTTTACACAGTTATGTTACGAAAAGAGATTTAATAAATCCTCCCACCCGACATCCATAAAAAAAAAACATTTTATAAAAAAAAAAATAAATAAAACAAGAGTTTTTAAATCTAAGGTGAGACTGACACATTTTTACATTTTATAATTGTCCATTTTACAACCACATTTATTTTTACTAACATAAAATAAAAGTAAGTTACATTGAGATGACAAATTGTCAAGAGAGTTACAGAAGTTTTGAATAAATTATTTAAATTTAGCTGAAACTTTCCTAAAATATATTTTACCCAAATTGTAAAAGTGGACACCATGCATAAAATGGGTTAAAAGACATCTTAAACCATCTGTAATACTGCGTTAAAGCTGCACAATGCATGCCTTAGATTACATGATGGTCCTATGCTATATAATGGTTTCACCCTTAATATCAATCCTGCACTGGCGCTGTATCCAGATGAATTAATGGCATTCTGGTAAGGTATTGAGACACAGGTCTTAAACAGGTCATTTGGTTGCTGTTTTAGTATTATAAGCAATATTAGTTTACACAATAATTTTGCCTGTGAAATGTTCCTGAGGTCTGAAATGAGTTTGAAGGCTGCATTGTCTCTCTTTTTTCTCCTGTTAGGAAAATCCGTCACTCTCAGCTTCTATTCTATATGGTCTGTGTATACTATATGGCATTTACCAATTTGGATTGGATATTTGGATTGGACTTGAGCCTTTTCTTGAGACATGCTGTGCCCCCGTTCACTGTTAACATTTATAAATAGGTAGCTAATGTGCAATGTTTAGGCATTTAGACAAAGTTTCATGTGAAGCGCCACCATTAAACCTAATCTCAACCTGTCTTGCCCTGTTCTATGGTAGAAAGGTTACCAGAGCTTTAGTTTTTCCCTAAGGTTGGGGATTCTGTCCGAGTGAGGCAAAGTTTCCCAAAGGTAATGCACCAGACTAATCAATAACAAGAGGAGATATTTTATTTACAGTGGCTTGAGCAGCTGATGAAAAATTATTTGTATAGCCAGGAGCACAGGATGATCTTTAAAACTTCAATCATGAATTGCATGGCCATGAGTGACTTAGAACAAGCTTTCTTTTTCCCAGCAGAGGGAGAATGTTAATCAATAGTGTTTTTTTTTTTTTGTGAAAGTGTCTGTAATAAAATAGAGTTTTGATGATTAGGGATTTAATAGGGATTTTGCAGGGCAGGGAGCTAACCCGGCCACTGAAGAGTTAACTCTCAGTGTCAGTGCCAAGCCCAGATAAAAAGGGAGGTCTCTGTCAGGAAGGGCATCCAGCTTAAATAAAATAAACCCGTGCCAAATCTAATATGCGGACCATTTGATTCGCTGTTGCGACCCCGAACAGGAAGCAGAAGAAAGAAAAAAAAAATGTATGCTTCCATTCTTCCTCCCTCTTTCCCTCCTTTCCTGAGGGAGAGGATATACAATCCATGAGCAGGATTTTAGAGAAGCACAGCAAACAAATCCAAATCCTAATCCAAACTGTACACAAGAAACCAGCCAAAAACAAGTCAAAAACCAAACAGGCAGTCAAACTGGCAAAACGAATCCAAAATCAAAGTGAAAATCAGAAACGAGGAAACACAATGAGAACGGCTCAGTATGTAGTAAACTAACAATACTTCACACTGACTGCTGCTATGCTCGTGGTTTTTATGTGGCCTTGACCTGGAGACAGATCAAATCTCTTGTGAGGGCTCCCTCTATTGTTTTGGCGGACATGTTGCAGGTTGGGATATGCCATCTTTTTTTT
Organism: Tachysurus fulvidraco; assembly: GCF_022655615.1. Classification (NCBI taxonomy): domain Eukaryota; kingdom Metazoa; phylum Chordata; class Actinopteri; order Siluriformes; family Bagridae; genus Tachysurus; species Tachysurus fulvidraco. The sequence continues at coordinate 8,202,960 of NC_062529.1, forward strand.
TCTTTTTCTTTCTTTCTTTCTTTCTTTCTTTCTTTCTTTCTTTCTTTCTTTCTTTCTTTCTTTCTTTCTTTCTTTCTTTCTTTCTTTCTTTGTTTGCTTCCTTCCTGTGCCTGGATGCGGGCATCACATCCTCCAGATCTTCCATGACTCTGATGTATTATTGTTTGCGCTGTATTAAGTAAACAGCATTAAAAACAGTTCTCAGTTACTACCTCTCCTACTACCACGCTATCCATGTTTCTGTGAAGCTGATCTGAATTGAATCATTGCCTCTTTTATCAGCAGAGAAAGCCTTATAGATTTTCTTGTGTACCTGACTGAATTGGTAGGTTTAGACACGCTATCATAAGGGTCAAATGTTAAAGCATTGATGGATTGTATGAATGAGAAAAAAAACAGGATTCATGGTAAGATGTGAAAAAGTGCTTTTAGATTTGATTGCTGTTACTTAGCAGCACCTCTGCCATCATGGGCTCAGTCTATCAGAACATATTAGGCTGTGCTTTTTCTAAAATAGAAGGGTTGCCTATTTCATCTCAGTACTAAATGATGTTTGGAAGTTGAAGCCTTTTATTTCTTTATATAGACATAAATGTGTCATAAAAGTGGTTCTTAGTGATGGCATATTGAGCTGACATATTCAGCAGTTCAAAAAGATGCAGTAGAAAAACTGTACACATTTAAATACTTAAATAAATGGTTTGCCTTCCGATTCTGACATAATATATATGACTGAAGCACTGAATAATACATTTTAAAGCGTACATCTGTATATCTACAGCAATCAGTCATCGCTGACAGGTAAAGTGAATAACATTGATTATCTTGTTAAAGTTGTACCTATTAAGGAGCAGAATAGATTACATTTACAGCATTTAGCAGACACACTTATCCAGAGTGACTTACAATTTATACAACTGAGCAATTGAGGGTTAAGGGCCTTGCTCAGGGGCCCTGCAGTGGCAGCTTGGTGGACCTGTTAATCGAACTCATGAACCACCTTAAACAGTAGGCTACCACATCCCTACCTAAATTAAGTGATCATTTAGGTCTCAAAGTTGATGTGCGGAAGCGACTTTGTCAAGGGCCAGCTAGATGACTGGGTCAGAACATCTTCAAAACAATAGGTCTTGGGGGGTGTTCCCATATGCAGTAGTTATTACCTACTAAAAGAGGTTCAAGGAAGGATACATATGTACAGGGTCATAGTTGGGCAGAGCCCAATGATGTGTGTGGGGAGTGAAGGTTAGCATTTTTTTTTTACTGTAGCACAAATTGCTAAAAAAAGTTTTTGCTTGCTATGACAGAATGGTGTCAGAACACACAGTGCATCACGGCAGGTTGTGTATGAGGGTTGCATAGCTGCAGACCTGTCAGAAGAAGGTGGCCTGGCCTGATGAATCATGGAGATGGCCAGGTATACAGTATATGCATGTGTGTATGTGTGTATCTGCGGAACAGATGGCAACAGAATGTGAAGAAGGCAAGCTGGTTAAGGCTGGTTAAGTGTGATGCGCTGGGCAATGTTCCACTGAGGAACCATGGGTCATGGCATTTATGTGGATGTTCCTTTGATATGTACCACCTAAACATTGTGGATGTGCTGGATAAACAAGTCTGATCCATGATATCACCTTCTAACATACAGGACTTTCTTCTAATGTCGTGATGTCAGATACCACAGTACATCTTCAGAGGTTTTAGTGCATTCATGCCTTGACAAATCAAGGAGGACCTACACACTATTAGGCAGGTGGTTTTAATGTTATGGCTGATTGGTCTACTTATGTGGGTGAACTATATCGAATTCACAACAGGGTAGATAAGAAAGCATAATGGTATTTTTTTTACCTATACACATTCAAGCAAAATGTGTATTATCAGTAGTTAGAGTCTGCTTTACCTTTCCCATGGAGACTACTTCAGTAGAGGGGAATTATAAGCCCAAATCCTATTGATTAGCTGACATGGCTGGCTTAAGCATTGCAGTAGAGGGGATAATTTCAACTGTTATGGAGAATCCTTTGTACACCTCTCTCCTCTTCTTCAGACCTGACTACATAAATGGTTCAATTGCTGATTTGTTTAACTGCTGATTTGATAACTTTGTAATGGGTAAATATCCAGGCTCTTTTCATTGAATTCACTGCAAAGGGATAACAGAAACAAGAAGGACAAAAAGGTTTAATGTGTTTGATGTCAACAAATAAATCGAATAAGATAATCAATAATAGTCTTAACGTGCTTTTATAATGTTTCATTAAATAATAGCGTAATGCTAATAGTAGTTAAATTCGGATTGATGGCATTACTCAATGAGGGTAACGAGTGTAAACTATAAAACCTTTGTGTGGTTAAAGAAATAAAACAAGCAAATGCTTATTTGTGATGCTTGCCTTGGAGTGAATAACAGTAAAAAGTCTCTTCCTGTAATATCTTACATGGTAGGAGTTTTTAGGAGATTTTAAGCTCCTTTACATTGTTCGGTAAATGTATATGGACTTCTTTAGTCGAGTTAAGTTCAGAATTCAGTTTGATTCTAGTTTATTCGTATAGCTCTTTGAACAATGGACAGTGTCACAAAGCAGCTTTACAGACAGATATATTCAGGACATGCATTTTAAATGAACAAATTTATCCCTAATGAGCTAGCCAGAGGCAATGGTAGCAAGAAAAGGAAGGAACCTTAAGAAGAAACAGACTTAAAAGGAAAACTATCCTCATCTGGGTAGCACAAGACCGAGTGACAGAAATCATTTACTCTGTATTATATGGTTTTAAAATGAAGTATTTTTTAGTAGTTATCAGTTGTTCACTGAGAGTTCACAGCCTTGAGTGCAAAACTCTTTGTTGTAATAGCAGTACTAAAACTTTCATAGGAATTGTAGTCCTGTGTCGTAGCAAAAGTGTTCCTGCAGTCCAAATTTTCCATCGTGGTTTATAAGTGGTACAATTCACAGTAATCTTGTGTGTCTTTTGGATGTTCATGTGTGGCCATCTTCAGCAGCATTTAAGCATTTCCGTGTTGATTTGGAAGCATGTTTGGCTCATTGTCTTGTTGAAAAATCTTTCACTGACAAGTCTAAACCTACTGGCTGAGGGAAGCAGGGTTAAGGCTGAATATTTGCTGTAGCTGTATCCATGAAGTCACCAGTTTCCACCAGAGTCATTGCACTAGATTCACCTCCATGTTTTGCAGTGGGAATCAGGTGCTTTTCTTGGTTTGAAATCCTCTTATATCATCAATTATGCTGATGGTATGCCATCACAGTCTGATTTGGCACCGGTACTTCTAATGATGATCTGAGAAGATCATTTGCTACCTTTTGTGAGATGCCCTCAGTGAGAGAAAATTTTATTTATAAATTGTATTTTTTTGTTAAAAAAAAAAGTTTTGTCATTCTTTGGAATGTTTTTATTATTATTATTATTATTATTATTATTATTATTATTATTATTATTATTATTATTATTATTATTATTATTTTTTATTATTTTTTTTATTAAAACCCTTATTTTTTAAAATTTGTATTTAATTATAAAGAATACTAATAATTCATCACACCACACATTATTCTTTTTTCATATAACAGCAAGCTCCATCAGTTTCCATGCCTTATATAATGGTGAGTGACTCATCTAGGATCACCTTGAGAACAAGCGGACCTATTAACTCGATAAGCTGAATAATTTCTTTTGGTTCTTACATTTGCCAGCAATTATATAACAATACAGTGAGAAATAACGGAAGTGTATTTAAAGATATTCTCAATTAACATCAATTTTGCTTCTCTATTGCACAGAGATTATTTCAGGTTTTCAATCTTATTCAGCTCTATATGAAAGGCTTATTCATTTAAAATGCATGTTTTAGTGGCAGACATTTGTAATCTTATTAGAACTGTATGTACACTCAAGTCATTCATGATGAGAGGTTTAAATTTATTATAATTTAAATATAACTTCATCATCGGCAAGCTTGTATTTGCTGTGTTTGTATCTGTCATATCGATTGTTTATGTAAGTAAACATAAGATATCTCAGTGAGCTGATGTATAATAGCAGCAGACCCTACGTTTACATTTTTTCCGTTCTTCGAAGAATTGTTTGTATACAGCAAATTTGTGGTTACACATAGGAGTGTCCTCAACAGTGCCAGTAATTACTAATATGAAGGAGGTTCATGACCATGGAGATAATTGGACTTCATATTTTGGGCAATGCCTGGCCGAGATCATACTAACTCCTTGGTTCCAGAGAGAACAAATGCAGAAATATTGCTAAGTGTGATGTTTGATCTCAAGGGATAAAACCTTAACTGAAAAGAGGTAATAAAATGGTAGGAGTACAAGTGTAAAAAAGAAAAAAAATCTCCCATAGTTTTGCCTCATTGTAATCTACACAGCTTTTAATTGTTTTGAGCCCTCTGTTTGATCAGGTAGAACTGAACTACACACAGTGGGCAGCTCTTTCATGAACAAAAAAAAAGGCAGGATGACAGAACATTTCATAACACTAAAATTCCTTAATTACTGCTGGAGGGTGCATTTCTCTTGTGGTAAGTCTGTAAAATTACTAAGACATGAGTTTTTGTACATGGACGTGCTTCTGAAATGCTGTTTAACTGAATAGAGGAGAATAATGTCTAAAACAATTTTAGACTGCAATCTATATCGTGTCAAAATACCTGCATGTGTTAAATCGGTTTTATTAGTCAGAGAGTGTTCTGGCTCCATGAAGACTTCACTCCTCCTCCTACAAGCAGCTTACTACAGAACACCAAACGTTGTTCTAAAAGATACAAAGATGCTTAAATGGATGATTATGCTACACTGGTTTAAGAAAAAGATGAGGATGAGGTGGGGGTATGTGGGGTGGTGTATAACCTTTATTTACAGATGATTGCGTCAACAGACCATTTAAAATGAAACGTGTGAAATATACACGTTTCATTTTATACTCTCAAACTACAGAGCAGCCTTAAAACATGGTCACTGACTACAACTCTCAAACTAGAGCTCCACCATAAACTGAGACCACCGAAGAAAACCACAGAACGCCACTGGCGTCCTTTCCTACCGGTGCCCATCAAACTGTATAAGTCCTTCCCCTTCAGTAGGGAACAGAGCTGACACAATGAACACTGACAGTATCACTGTACCATTATATGCACTATTCCAATCTCACAATAATTACAATATACATGTTAACATAATACCATGTGTGATATCATTGTATATGCAATATGTTCTCTAGCACCAATTTGTCCTTCTTTGTACTTTTGTTAATATTTTGTATAATAGAATATTTCATTTATATCTATTTCTCTTAATCAGAAGCAATATCTAAAATTTTCTTTGTGATTAATAAATTCTAATTTGTATTATTTTATCACAATAACACCTTATCACATACACCTGAACTCAGTCTCAGACAAAAACTAACTCAGTAAACACTGTATGCTCAGTGTCCTATACATGTAGATACCATGCCTTAATACAGGTATACTATGTTAACTACCCAACTACAGTATGTTTCTAGTTTCTGGTTAACCTCTTTGTCTCTTGCCCAAGTATCATTGTTCGTACAACACCTGACTTCTGCCTCCTTACTAACAATAAGTCTACCTTATTTTTTGGATTGGTTTGCATTTTGGCTTAATAAAGAGAATTAACCTGCAACTGTCACCTGACACTTAACCATATAAGATGCTCTGGATCAAAATAAATCTCCACTCATTGTCTTTTAATAATAAATGTAAGGTTTTTATAGTTTACCCTATAACTCACTTACGTCTCATTGACACGTTTGCAACCTCTTTTATTAGTTTCACTGTAGTTACTGAATAATATATAATACTTACCGAATAATTTATAGTAATCACCAAATAATTTACTTGGTTCTCTAAATAAAAGAAATTCCCGAATAGGCATAATCAAATGAAATATGGGTTAAGGTCATTATAAAAAATGCAGGTAGCTTAACTACATTAGAGCTTAATGCATGATTAACATTCACATCTTCTGCTAATTACAAATGATAAAATACTACAATAGTAGTTTATACTTAGACTTATATAGACTTATAGGGCGTTCACACATGCGGCAACTTACAGTGACAAAGCAAATGAAGATTCTTAATCAGAGCTGGTGACTTGCGTGGACATAAGCAACAGCAACCGTTGGTGGCTAGATGAGGGCATGTCCAGCAATGTGGCAAATGTACGAAAGGTTTAAAGAATATGGAGCAACTTGGAGCAATAATGACCAATGGGAATGAAGACAGAATGAATCAAAGAGCACTTTCTACTTAAGAATGCTTCATTTTATCTGCAAGATGTTAGGGATTAGAGCGGATCCGTTACGGATCAGCGCAGACTTGGTGCCATGTGCGTTGTTGTTTGTTTGTGTCACGTGATTGCCCCGTCCACGTCTGCTCCTCCCCTGTGTTGTGGTTTATGTTTGTCTTCCTATTGTATTAAACCCCTTTCATTTGAAGCTATCCTGTGTACGGGTCTGTCTCCAAGCCACCTCTGCCAGGGTCGTTGACAGAATGAAGCCGCCTCGACCATGCAGACCCAGCAGGATAGCTTCCAGCTCGGACCGGCCTTTTTTTTTCTTTTCCCCCTGGACTGTTCCGCCAGTCCTTCCGGGGACATCGCACCTCGCGGGTGAAGGACGCCCGTCCACTTCCGGTTCCGTTCCGAGGAGGACGTCGCTTCACCACTTCAGCGGGGGGTGCTGCAGGCCCGAGGCGGGGGCGCCTTCCCGCCCTCCCGCCCCTTTCCTCAGCTCGCCGAGGTGCGGGTTTGGCTGCGGTGCGTCGGGGGAAGATGCTCGGCCCTTCAGCTCGGCGGTGGACGTCGCTCGGCCCTTCAGCTCGGCGGTGGACGTCGCTCGGCCCTTCAGCTCTCCTGTGGACGTCGCTCGGCCCTTCAGCTCGGAAGCGAACGTCGCCTCGGCCCTCCTGCTCGGCTGCGGACGTCGCTCAGCCCTTTCCGGCTGCACCGTCGTGTGCCCTGCTCCCCCCACGTGCCTCGCCGTGTGCCTTGGCTCCCCTTGCCGGGGTTTGGCGCTTCGGGAGCCGCGCCTTAAGGGGGGGGTTCTGTTAGGGATTAGCGCGGATCCGTTACGGATCAGCGCAGACTTGGTGCCATGTGCGTTTGTTGTTTGTTTGTGTCACGTGATTGCCCCGTCCACGTCTGCTCCTCCCCGGTCATCACACCTGTTTCCCTTTGTGTGTGATTGTCCGTGTCACTATATATGTGAGCCGCGTTGCATTAGGCAGCACGGCTTCATTGATATATTGTGTATTCCCTGTGTGTTGTGGTTTATGTTTGTCTTCCTATTGTATTAAACCCCTTTCATTTGAAGCTAGCCTGCGTATGGGTCTGTCTCCAAGCCACCTCTGCCAGGGTCCTGACACAAGAACATGTAATTGGTTCATTTTAGTATCAAGAAATTTTTAGATGTTAGTTGCACCACTTACTGTTAGAGGTTATTACTATGGCAACCAGTATTATGACTAACTACTAGTGACTTTGATGGGAAGAAAATAGCTGTATACAGTATGTGAACATAGCATTAGAGAAAATGGTTCTCTACCTCAAGGATGTTCCGGTCTCTCTGACCACCTTTGTCTCAAAATGACTAGTTTTTTTTTTTATCTTGCTGTATATAGGCGTATATAATCTATATTTTAAGACTCAATAAATGTTATTACTATATAAAATTATTCAGCTACTGTAAATAAGACTATACAGTTGTTCATAAAGTAATCATCAGGAGTGGTGCTCCAGTAACAATAAGCAACAATTTTTAATTATCTTATTTTTAGACATTTACATAACTAAAGGATGAAAGTGAAGGATTATTTGGCATACTGAAAGAGGAAGCACTTTATTATAAGTAATTATGTATAATTATTAATTTCAAAAGGAAGCCAAGGAAGCTGGAACTCTAATGATTAAATCAACCCTATTCATAATCCATAGCTGTTGGGCATGAGCAGTCGTGGCTCTCACCATCCTAGCAGCTCATCTAAAGTGGTCTTAAACTGTCCTGAAAGCCCCATCATCCACTGTGCACTATGTTTTTATCTCACACTCACTACCTGCTCATACATTCTGCAGGAAAGATCAGTCACACACAATGTTCAACATCCATTAAGCACTTGAGTTTGATATCCTGTTGTAATAGATGGATTCACTTTGCAGAACAAATTTGTTTGTTTGGAACAGCAAAGTTTATCAAACTTGTTCATCTGTCCTGCTTCTTTGGCTTCCACTCATTTCACTTCAACCATTCTTTACCTTAAATAAGATTTTTTTTGTTTTTATTTATATATCGAACAGAAAAATTTATCTGAAGTTTGTTCAGGCAAAAAAATTTAATCTAGAATGCGCAAAATACTTTCGCTACCTGAGTTATATGGCATCAGTCGGCATTCACTTTTTGTACTGAACACAGCATGCCACAAAAGTTAGTATATCTATTAAGAAGAATTTCCTTTTTCTTTTTTTTCTTTTTAACTCAGATAGCTTATCATTTAGGTTCCATTTACTTTTGTTCTAATATTTTAATTCAGTTCATTAGAATTAGCTTGATGACACAAATTCAGTTTGAAGTGAATTACCATGGCAACAGTAGAAAGGCTAAATTCATAATTTTGTGGACAGAGTAAGACATTATTAAACTTAAAAACATAGCATATAGATTTCAATTATAGGTATCTTATATGCTATATCTTTGGTAGTTCTGTACAGAGTCTCTTGACTACAGGCCAAACATACTGCAACATGTTGGAAAAAAAAAAGCACGGATAAAAGTTTGGATAAGCGGTGTTGTTAAGCTTAGTATTTTAACTAAAGCAAATTTTTTTTAAAGCCAATGGATAGTAATTCATGCTTTAATAAATGTTTTTTTGTGTTTCTAAATGTTTAATTTTATTTTGCTTTATTTTATTTACTCTGGAAAAATCTGGTCGACATGCTCTGTTCAACTACTTGGTACATTTATTGTGATTTTACTTTGCTTGGACATTCTCTGCTGAAACATTAGGAGCATTCCGGCAGTGTGTTGTGTGTCACGTGTGTTCTCGTCGCTACTCACCTGCTTATAATTGACTTATTAACATGCCTATTTATTTCCTCCACGATGTGTTTCGGTTCACGGAGTCCTCATTTTTCTCATCTGTTCAGTGTTTATCTCTGCCGTGCCAGTTTCCAGGTTCCTAGTTCCCTTTTGAGGTAACTTGATGCTGCATCAGTGCTGATGCTATGGGAATACTTCTGTGAGGAAGTGTCTGAAGCTCTGTGTGCACACACGCCAATTTAATAGCTCGGGAAGGACATGTGACAAAGTAATTACGCGCCATTAAATCCATATAAGGGCATCTACGTCACATTATTTCAGCTTCTTTGTCTTCAGGAAGCATTCTGTGAAAAATGCAAAAACAACAAAAAAACAACAACAAAAAATCACGGGGGACGACACACACTCTTTGCGTTGTTTGTTTGGGGGAGGAGCATGCCTAATCGACTTTCGAGGGAGCCGGCTGAGTGCATTGCGAGGGATTCCTCAAGGTGGTGACACACACTGTCACTGTCTAAATTGAAATTAAATTGGCCTGAAGAGGAAGTTAGAGGACGTTCTAAGCAAGGCGAGCGCTTTCTGACTTTAGGCCGCAGGCGACCTCCATGCAGGCGGCTGCCATTTTCCCCAGACCTCCATGCAGAGGTCTTGGGAAATCCCTTTTTAGCACGTCTTTTTTTCCTGGCCATGTATGAATTTTTAAGATATTATAGGGCTTGAAAATCATGAGTATGCGGCGATGCCTGGGATTGAAGAGATGCTAAGAGATCTATCTCTCTTACATCGCCTGCATGGAGGAAGCCTGCGCTTCCATCCAAGCCTTGTAGTGCTACTTCAGCCTTTGTGGGTAAGGCCTATATGGCAGCAGGCCAAGCGGGTCTCAAGCAGCTCTGCACACCATGGCAGTTTTGCAGGCCTACCTGGCTGACCTGCTGAAAGAGCTCGACGATGGTGAGGGGTTGGACACTCAGGCATAGGCCGTTCAATGGCTGCACTGTTTGTCACGGGGAGGCACTTGTGGCTCAACTTAATGGAAATTAAAGACAAGTATAAGTCCTTTCTCCTGGACACCCCAATTTCACCTCAGGGCTTGTTCGGCGATGCAGTGAGTACTGTTGTCGACAGGCACCTGGAGTTCAGGAAGTTTATCCCTTGCCGTGGCAAGCAGCCTTGGCTATCTTCCAGTTGCACCCAACTCCCTCCTAGCTCAGTCAGAGCAGTGAGAAGAGCAAGTGTGGTGGCCCGTGCCACCGTCTAACACTAGGGAGGCCGGTCAGCGTGCCCAGGCCCAGACCCGTCAGGCAAGAGGGTCAGGGAAGGCGGGCTAAGACAGAATCCTGATGCCCGAAGGCTGGGGTTCCTAGGAGAGTCCTTTTCAGGAATGCTTCCCCTTTCAGCTGCACCTTCCTTCCTGGCACCTGTCTGTGGTCCTGAAGAGGATGCTGGAAGCTCCCTTTGAGCCCATGGTGTCAGCTTCTGAGAAGTTTCTGACCCTGAAGATAGCTCTGCTCTTAACCTTGACCTCTCTCAAAAAAGATTTGCAGGCCCTATTGTTCACCCCCGACCTGCTTAGAATTTGCCCCTGGCAAGTCCAAGGCTATCCTGCACACCGAGGGTATAATTTGTTTTACCCTTATTATATACCCAAGAGCATATAATAATGTAAAAGAGCAATAAATGTACAGTCCTACATGATTATTACATAATATTCTATATGCATTAATACAGTCCAACACTTTATTTACAATCTTTTTTTAGCTTCATTCCAATCTTAGCCATCCACTGACATTCCAGAAATAAATAAAACAATGCATTCAAAATTCAGTTACCGAGAACTTATTGCTGCATACAAAATGAAAAGGAAACATAAATGAAAAGGAAGTTAAATGAATTTGGAGATAGACTGCTAGAGAGATGTACTAAGCACCATAAAAAATAATAAAAATAACTTTACTTCTCTTTCACAGTGAACAGATTGGATTTTTAACAATGAACAGAAAGATACAGATTCAGAGAATATCCTTCAAAATTAATAATTATGTGTGTATGTGTGTGTACGTGTGTGTACGTGTGTGTGTGTGTGTGTGTGTGTGTGTGTGTGTGTGTGTGTGCGCGCGTGTGTGTGTGTGTGTGTGTGTGTGTGTGTGTGTGTGTGTGTGTGTGTGTGTGTGTGTGTGTGCATGTGTGCGTGTATGTGTTCGTGTGTATGCGTGCTGGCTGGTTACCAGATTGGGAAGTGTCTCCTGGATCAATACTCTTCATTTCCCTCTGCCCAGAAGTAGGAGCTGATTTACAGTACTCTACACACACACACACACACACACACACACACACACACACACACACACACACACACACACACACACACACACACACACACAAACCCATGACCCCTGCTGTTTGAAGATAGCACATGAAACAGCTTCTTTTTGGGTCAGGCTGCTGTGAGTTGGTCTCAGAGGATGATCCAGTCCCTGTTCCCTTTCAAGAAATAAGAATTACAGATTTCTGTTGTGCATCTATCACTGTACAAGAGAATGATAAATGACCCAGTGGGTCTCAATCACATAGGCAAGATCAGCAAGAATTCTCTGTGGCCTTTAAAAACTTAATTTGAATGTATAGTGGTCTTCTTATCAACTTAGTACATACAAGCTGCATGTTACTGTTCAGTCTTTTCTCAAGGAAAGACTGAAGGACAACCGAAAATATTGGCATGGGAACTAAGATATATGATTAAATTCCATGAGACAGCATCTCCGGAGACCATTTTGAAAAGAATGAGAAGATGTGCTTCAGTGGTGCCTAAAAAATGTTGACACAAACAAGGATCTTATCATTCCACAGAGATGGACAGGAAAACTCTACAGTGCATCTCTTGAGGCATTTCAAATTATGTTAGTTTCTCTAAAATGAAGGATAAATAATAGGATATTAATTGGTAATGTTAATGCATCGCTCTGCAGACAGGCATCTGCTTGTGATATCGCAGTAGTTGTGCAACCCATTAGGCAATGAGTGACTGCTGCTTTACGATAGCAGTTCCAACACAGCTTGTTATAATTTTGCCGTAGGAAAAGGTATAAACCTAATGATTCCAAGCCCTTCAGATGCACTTTAAAGTTATTTATTTGTCAAGTTAGAAGGTACGTCCTACAGTGTCATTTGCACTCTCTATGAAAGTCTAGCTCGAGTATAATAACATTTGCGTCTCTTGCTGTGTAGGAGCTGCGGTTGAATAATAAGTGACATGTTCTAATGAGGCCCCTGATTAGACTGAAACTGCATCATCAATCATCAGTGCAAGTTAAGCACATAAAAGACAGATATTGTGTAATGGTGATTGGAGCTATTTATGCTATTATACCAAGTAATGAGATAGGAAAAAAAAAAGAGAAAATATGTTAATAGGTTGTAGATTTGAAAAATTTCCTTTTCAGAATAACTGGGTCAGGGAGGAACTGTGGTACAGCAGGTAACTCCACAGACTCCACAGACTAACTCCTGGTTCGATCCTGAGCTCAGCTTGCAGTTTGTGTGCGGTTTCTTACAGTATTTCTTTTTTCTTTCCAAGTCTGTGTGGGTTTCTTCCATGCTCTCTAGTTTTCTCTCACCTCCCCCAAAAAAGGCAACACAGGTAACGGCAACACAATGTTCAGAAATGAAGACGACTGAGAGAGTCGGTTAAATCTCTCAAGATCTTCTTTATCTGAGATATTTGGTTTCTAATCCTTTGTTGCTATTAAAGGATATTTCTCAAAGAGGTAGAAAATGCTCCAGAATCGCCCAGGCAACCGTCTCCATAGAGATTCTGCACTTTAAGCAGCAATGTGCAATATGGAAATCAACTGTGTGACTTAAAAGGTTTGAAGCGATCAAGGTCAGATCAGTCATATCACACGGTGATCGTTCTGATTAGGGGTCGAGTTTTCTTTAGAAATAGAAAAAGACAAACGTGGCTATAGATTAAAAATTCTCAAGTAATATTACGTTACAATTATTTTCACAAAAATATTATTTATATAGCTGTAAAATAGCACTGCACTCCAAAAATATAAATCTTAGCAAGAAAAAAAAAAGAATATAGTCAGGTTTATGTAGTATTTCCTATTACAATTTTTTAACCAACCAACTTTAAAATTGCTAAAACCTAGTTATTGATACTTTTATTATTTTGCTCATTTTTAGGAAGAACAATGTTTCTGCTAAAAGAAAGAACATGAAAGTTAAATAAAAATGATTAAAAAATGTCTTTGTGTATTATGTATTGCCATTCTTGTCATTCTTGTAATTCTGGGTCATATGTTTAAATGCAATTTACACTAACTAATTTTATGTGTCTTGTGTCTGATCCGTTTTAATACCTTATTTAGAATGCTCAGCTTAGCACACAAGTGACTTATGGAGCATGTTCTAATGTTCTTAATTCTGTGTTGTTTTATGTAGCTCTGTGTTTTATGTAGCACCATGTATGTTGTTTCATATCACTGTGTACTGCATCAGCTGTATAGGGTTAAAAAGACAATAATATCTTCATGACTTGATTTATCTCTAGTTTCTAAGATGTAACTTGAAATCTAACTGCTGTATTTAAATCAGCTTTATCATTCGGCATTATAGTATAATCAGCATTAGGTTCAACCATCAACTTCTTTTTTGTTTCTAGTTATTTGATGCAAAATAAAATAAAATTTGATGCACTGTCTTGTCTGTCTTGTCTGTCTTGTCCTGCACTGTTTGCACCAGGTTGCACAGTTGCACTTTATGTGGCTAAGACTACTTACAAGTGCTTAGCCCTGTCTTTGTTTTATGTAGCACCATGATCCTGGAGAAACGTTGTCTCATTTCGCTACAGTATGTACTGCAACAGCTATATATGGTTGAAATGACAATAAAAGCTTCTTGACTTGACTTGACTTGACTTGACTTGACTTGACAAAAGATGCTTGTGGCACAGGAACCATATTCGATGTGTCATTTGTAGTTCCTCTTAAACAGACAAGACAGAGACGAAAAATGTAAGCATATCTTTCATAGAAAATTTTTTTTTATATATTTTTTTTATTATTAGATTATAGAATATTAAGCCCATAAGTGGGTATTCTTACTACATGGAAGCTGAAGTGGTCTGATTTTATGGCAATTGTAAACATAGCATTTGTAAAAAAAAAAAAAAAAGGCTTAATAATCTTATATTTGTTTTAGAATAATCTAATAACTAGAAATTTTAGATGTATTTGACTACACACAAATTCCTGCCTTATACGTACTTATTTATGTGTCTAATTCCTCTCTAGGTGTGGCAGGATGATGGTTTCAATTGTATTTATCCATCAAGATTAAAACAGTAGTAAAGGATGGGACAGGTGGTCCACAGTTAGAGAATTAAAGCTCTTATTTCTGCCTTCCTAACTGATCTACAGCTTCTTCTATAACTCATGCCTGTGGCAGATTGACAGTGCATTAATAGTAAAGTATGGTTAGGCTCGTAAGTGCTACATCACTGTATTGATCACTGTGGTGTTTATGGACATTGAGGCCTCAAAGAAGCAGCTCAGTCAGCCAAGAGCTGATGCATGGTTCTCATTTCACAGTGAATATGTGCAAAACCTAGAGCAAAGAAAACAAACAAACAAAAAAAAAAAAACAGAAAACTTACTGGATAGTTACATTCACCAAACACTCTTACTATTAGGAACACCTGCACATCTGCTCATTCATGCAATTATATAATCAATCAATCACGGGACAGCCGCACGATACAAAAATTCACGCAGATATGGGCTAGCAGCTTTAGTTAACTTTCACATCAAACATCAGCATGGGGAACATTGTGATCTCTGTGAATAATCGTGGTATGGATGTTGGTGCCAGATGGGCTGGGATGAGAAACTGCTGAATTTCTAAGATTTTCACACATAACAGTCTCTAGAGTTTACAAAGATGATGCAAAAAACAAACAATGAAACAAACAAAAAAGACAGTTCTATGGGTGGAAAGGTCTTTTTAGTAAGAAGGTGAGTGGGCAGATTTGTTTGACCTGCAAGGAAGGATACAGTAAGTAAAATACGCACTCTTTACAACTCTCGAGCAGAAAAGCTTTTCAGCATACAGTACACAAAACATCAAACGTTGAGGTGGATGAGCTACAACAGCAGGGTTCCACTCATTTCAGCCAAGAACAGGAATCTGATGCTATCATGGGCACAGATTGGGTGAAGCTCAGATTCTTGTTCTTGGCTAAGAACTGGACCCTGATTTGATCATCTGTTGTCGTAGCTTACCAACCTCAAGGTGTGATGTTTAGTTTTGTGCATACTGGCATGCATTTCTGCTCAGCCCTGTTGTAAAGAGTGCGTATTTGAGTTACTACTGTATAAACTACAGTATATTCCTCAGCTCAGATCAGTCTGGCCATTTTCATCTGGTCTCTTTTATTATGATCAAGACATTTCAGCTTGCACACCTTCTGCTCACAGAATTTTTTATAGACTATTCTATGTGAAAATCCCTATGTAAAAATGCCCTTTGGTCACCAACAACCCTGCCACGATCACAGTGACTAAGATCATTTTTTTCCCATTCTAATGGTTGATGTGAAATTACCCGAAGCTGCTGCCTTATGTCTGCATGACTTGCACTACACATCTGCCAATTGCCTGATCAGGTAATTGATTTAATGTAGGTGCAGTCATAATAAAATGCTCAGTGTCTATGTTACGACCTCGGATGACTCATGGTCAGCAAAGGGTAGTTTACCAAGCTAACAGCGAGGGAAAGGAGAACCAACTGGGTCGGTGCAATAATAATAATAGTCTGACAATAATACTTTGTGCATATTTAGTTTCTTCAATAATAGACAATTTTTGGGACACCGATAAAGTCCGGGGCTGGACAATGATGGTGCTAAAAAAAAGAAAGAAAAAAAAAGTAAAACCAAAGACACTTATCTAACACTGATTTATTTCATACACAGTCACCTACAAACAAAAGTGAAACCAAAAATCTAAATACTCTGCGCTTCAGGTTATTTGTCTGTCTGTTAATGTGATACAGGAAAAAATTGTTCTTGGCATGTTTTGTGTAATCCAGATTGTAGTTTCTAAAATACTGTAATTTATTGTTAACAGCATGATTCTATCAACCAAAAACTTTACTCTGGCATCAGTTTTATTGTTCCAGTAGGACAGCAACAGTCTTTCAAATACCACAGTCCTGAATATATATTATGATACATTATTGTGCACATTTAGCATTTAGTTTAAATCTTAAGTGCATCAGGAAGCAGAACATTGGTCAAGGATTCCATCGACATGCAATAAAAGAATAATTTTTGTCAACAAACTCAGAGATTTTCACAAAAAATGGATATAATACTGATATTTTTGTCTGATATATATATATACACATATATATATATATATATACATATATATATATAAAATGAATCACTCATTCGATGACATCTATACATGCTGGGTTTTATTGCAGCTGTTGAACGTATAATTGCAGGCTAAAATCTGAAATAAAAGCAAACATTTTATTTCAGTGGTGCATTTCAATCAGTCTGTCATTCTTTTAAACACTAGAAAAACATTAATATTAAAAGTTAAATGGAATAAGCACTTGTTTAAACAGTGCTTATGCTCTTCGTATATAACTATTAGACAAGTAAGTGGGTTTGTTGCTATGGTTATTTGAAAGGAAATGTCACCGCATTCGTCTAAAAACAAATGCTTCTCTCAAATTTGATCATGATCATCGTGTAAAGCTTTAGACGTTTTATAGTACAAGCGTCTGTTCATGGTTCATTTAGTATAAAGGAAGGCAATTAGGGTATGTTACTTTAAAAAATCACACTGTGTCACATCTTTCTTCTCCAATTTTCTCATCCATCTTCTCATGCTTCTCTCTTTTCTCTCTCGTCTCTTATCTTCAGCTTTGCTCTTTCCTTTCCAGATTTTCTCTTTTCTTTTCTCACTCTCTTCTCCAGTTTCTCTCTTCCCTTTCTATTCTTCAGCTTCCCTCTTCTTGCTCTCTACTCTCATCTTTATCTCGTCTCCAGGCTCTTTTATCTTTCTCTCTTTTCCAGCTTCTTTCTTCCCTCATCTCTCTCTTCTTCAGCTTCCCTCTTCTCTCATCCCCCTCTCTCTTCTCTCATCTCTCTCTCCTCCACTTTCTCCCTTTTCTCACCTATTTCTTCTCTAATCTCTCTCTATCCTATAACTTCTCTTTTCTTGCTCTCTTCTCTCATCTCTTTCTCTCTTCTCCAGTTTCTCTCATCTCTCTCTTCTCTCATCTCTTGCTCTTCTTCAGCTTCTTTCTTCTCTCATCACTCTCTTCTTCAGCTTGAGTGAGATTAACTTGGCTGATTTATGAGAATACTGAAATAAGGAGCTATTAAAAGTCTACTGTATTTCTGGAAAGGAAAGGTGTTGTTATTCTGACAGAAAATGTGACATATGGCCTTTTGTGCCAGATTTATGAAAGATAAGATACTTGCGGTTTCACTGTAAACACAGTTAGTGGCATGATTCAAACATAGTCAAATGGAGAGGGTTTCTGTTTAAAGAGTGCAATCACGACTGTTGTGTTTGCTTTTAATTCCTACAAGTATAAATTCTAATGAAATATAATCTTACTCTCCAGTGATGGGTTTCCATTGGAGGCTGTTCCTCTCAAGTTTTCTTCCTCATTCTTCCTCGTTTCAGGAAGTTTGTCCTTGCCACCCTCGCCTCTACATCATTAGAGGTATGAAATCTACAACATGATGCTTGGCAATATCTTTGTGTAACCTGCGGATGATGCACAATAGATCGGAACAAAAAAAATCCCCATTGATCTGCCTCCTGTCTGCCATAAAAACAGAACTGACACATACAGTATCCTGTTTGTTCTCTGTCTCATTTCTAACACACTTGCACGCACACACCATCAGACAGTCATTTTGCATTTTGTATGTGTGTTAAGGAGATAACAAGCTTTTACATCAGTGGAACTTATAAAACTATCCTTGGATGTAAGTCTGTTTGTGGGTGTACTTGCATGCTGAAACCCGACAGATGGTCCTCAGTGTTGAAGCCTGAACAGCACAAAGAAAGTGTTTCCAAGTATTGACTGCTACACTTAATCATGTTTCTGTTGCTGTTAAAGTACCCATGCTTTTGGCTTGTGCACATTCCTCCTGACTTGATTTATTGTTTGTCTAGTAATTTTTCATCTGCCAGGATTCCCTTTGCAAGAAAAATTCAAAAATGATCATATAGCCAAGGACAAACAAATCAGAGACAGGATACTCTAACCTTTGAAGAAAATAGATCTCTTCCATAAACAATCAAAAGGTTATGACAGGTTAATTAAAAGATAAAGTTAAATATATCTGTACTGTATACTTTATTTGCCCTGCTTATTTGTGTTACAGATATTTTATAAGTGTAAAAATTGCTAGTACAAATAACCTGGAAATGATGTAGAATGTGTTAAAAGAGGTTAATATTTCTGGCTGACATCTCTGCCCTGAGTGTATAGAGTTTGCGTCTTCTCATCATGTTTTGGAGGTTTTCTCTACAGTACTCTGGTTTTCTCCCTAACTGTCTGTAGCTGTCTGCTTGTTGGTGTTAATATGGTTCTCCTGATCATCTTTTTATAGACGCACCCTTAACAGTAAATTCGGTCTGTTTGAAAAGAAAAATAATTCCCCAGTTAAAAAAAAACAAAAAAAAACTTTTTTTCCCCCGTTTATTCAAATGGAGAAAAGTATTACAAGTATAAGGGAATAAGGCTTGATTTATAATTAGTGCCATTCCCTCAGGACAGATATGGACAATGTAAACACAATCTGTGTACTGCTTTGAAATGTTCTGAATTAAAAAAAAGACCGTCTTTACATTTGTCATGATTAGACACGGTGAGGCAAAGAGGCGAATGAGGATCCAAATGCAGTCTGAGATTTAATGACAAAAAACAAGCAACAGATAAGCAGGCAAAAAAAAACAGAGCAGGACAGAGGCAGAGGCAGAGGCAGAGGCAGACAACACACTACACCAACAACGACTAACACCAGGGAAGTGAACAAACAGAGTAGATATAGTGAACAAGAACCAATCACAAGGCAGAGACAATCAAAGACTAAGACAAAACACCTGGGGAAGAGATTGAGTGCAATTAATGTCCATGGTAACAAACAAGTGGGCGGGGCCAACAATTAACAACAGGGAATGACAGCAGACAGAAACAAAGGAAAACATAGAAAGACTCATTACAACATTATGAATCAGATAGAGAACTAATTAAGACAAACCTTTGGATGAAGCGTCTTCCTAGAAATTTACAGTAGGAAGTACTGCATACTATACCTGCATCAAGCTTCTGTGCAGCTAAGAATAAATCCGAACAGTGAAGACACACTTAAACATGAGCTGAGTTGAATTGCACATGTGTACAGTGGTAGAATTTTGTACAATTAATATTGAGTGGGCAAAATCAGGTTTACTCCTTCAACCAGCCAGGAGACACAAGAGTCAGTTTATTATCCTTCCTCATTGCTTGAACTTGATGTCATGACAGTTCTTGCTAAAGTTAAGTCTAAATCTGATTTGCTGGCAAATACTGATTCTGGAGGCAAAGTTTTGAGTTTTGAAATATCCTTCAAGTGTTGTTCAATTTCACTGACTAGACATCTAATCTGGGCCAATTTTGACTAAAGCACCTTCAAATATCAGGGAGCATTTTGTTATCGTCAGCGTTGATTTTTTTTTCAATTGCACACCATAACTATTCTTAATTTCAGCCTCTGCAAATAAATCTGGATCTGGGAGAGTTTTTAATTGGATTGGAGTGGGTTTTTTGGCTGTCAGACCTTTTTTTTTTAGCCACTTTAGGAATTTCCCTCTTAAAAACCAGTTGAACTCATGAACAGCTTTTCTCTATAGGGCTTTTCATGCCGCTCTTAACCCTGGGTTATCATCGCTCTCCTGCTTTTTTTTTAGAGGAACATTTCACACTCGTAATTTAGAATCGGGGTTAGCACTAATCTTTACCAGGGGTTATGAATGCCTGCTCAGAAGCAGAGTTAGCACTGCTTTTATGCCTTTTTTGCATGTTGTGTAAACATTAGTTGGTAATGGAAATGGAAAACCCATTATCTGGCATCAAGCGGAAAGAGTATTATTTTTACAGCTTTGGTCAGAAAAGTCTGTTCAGAACAAATTGGTGAGCAGTAAGAAATAATAAAGGCATTTAAGGATCTGTGCGAAATCAATAAATGACCAATCAACTACAGGACAAACCTAAGGATGAAAAAGATTATTTAGCTGTAATAGAAGACCTGTCCTTTTCTTTTTCCTCACTGATGCAGTGATGCTCATACAGGTAAAGTATGATGAGTGTAAACCATGAAATGAGAGAACTATTCTGAGTGTAAAAAAAAAGAAGCCCTTATTAGTATTTATAAATGAGCAATTGGGTTTAATCATGTTTTTGGTGCATTGTGTACATTTAGTTGAACTTTAGTCTAATTACGGTGCTGTTGTCAGATGAGTGGATCAGCACTGCCAGAACGTCGATGGGACACAAGCCTATATATTTCCACCTGATGTAAAATGCAAAGGAAGGTGAACTTTGATTGACCCTTCTTCAGTCACCATTGTTATCGATCCTGCCATCTAACCAAGTTGCCTTACTGTGCTACTCCTTGACAGCAGAGACATATATTATATCCATATACACTATTTCACTGTACAGCTGAATGGTATATACATGAGTCCATGTTGTGTAGGCGTATACTGTAGGAGAAACCCAATCTCCAGCCCTAGTGAGCTTATAGGTTGATGCTGTCCTTGCTGTTGAGGCTGGAGATGAGAAAAAGCACTCACATATGCAAGTATATACAGAGGCTAGTGTAACACATATACATTATCCGTGCCTGTGTCTTCTTTATACTCCAAATATGTTTATTTGTTTTTGGATATAAACCCAAAGGCTTAAACTGGACTGGGCTTTTGTCATCAATGTCGAAATGGTCTGTGAATTTTGACCCTGGCATTTCCTCAACGTAGGCTATATACTGTAACTCGAGTTTAGAAATGGTTTCAAATACAGATACAGTTTGTATTTGTCTTACAACTCATCTATTCATTACTAATATTGTATTTGGTTATATCTCTAAAACATACATACAAAATTCCTGCATGACTTTCTCAATACAGAGCATATTTTCCATATTGCACAATTATTCACCTTATTCGATGAACTTATACAAACATTGTTAATCACATATCAGTAGAGTTATAGACAGAAGTAGACACACTTATAGATTACCTAAATACATTTTTAAACTTTTTTTTTCTACAGTGTTGCATATTTCCAAGTAACTGTATTGTAGGATGAGAATAATGTATGGCAGTAAAAAAATTTTTTTAATTTTGTCACTTGTAAGTTGAGCTGACCTTAAGTGGGGATGTGTAGACTAGTCTGTAAAGTGTTGGACTAATGCTCGGAAGGTTGTGAATTTGAATCCCAGGTCCACGAAGCTGCCCCTGCTGGGTCTCTGAGCAAGGCCCTTAACCCTCAGTTGTATAAACTGAGATAAAAATGTAAGTCACTTTGGATAAGAGCATGTGCTAAGTGCCAAAAATGTAATTGAGCTCGACTGACAAATTGTATTCTGTTAGATGGGATTATGGGATTATGGGATGGGACACAGACATTTACATTAACATCATTTGGTTACAGCAGTTCTGTTTTTAAATTACTGCTCATTTAAGTGTATTGAGTGAAGAGGTGGGTCTTCTGTCTTTTTTTGAAGACAGCCGGTAACTCAGCATGTTTAGCCTGAGGAAGTCTATTCCACTAAAAAAAGGCTTTTAAAACAGAGAAGAGTGTTGATGCATGTCCTTATATCTGCAGAAATGGTGAGCCATGCTGGAGGCTTGAAAGGAACATGGTGCTGAGCATGAGTTTGATAAGTGCCTTCAGGTAGGTAGGGGATGGGTGTGTTTTTTGTGTCTTTGGCGAGGGGTGATGTTGCAGAGTAGAAAACAAGCTGCAGTGTGAATCGGTTGCTGGGATCCGATGACACACAAGGGAAGGACTGTCAGGAATGAGCTTCAGTAGACCAATAAAGCTATAATAAGGGAATTTGGACACACCAACAATATGAACAGCTGGCTTTTGATAAGAATAAATGGGTTTTCACTACAGAATAGGTTTTTGTAAGTTTATCACAAAGACATTTTAAGTGATATCATAAAAAATCCAGTGTATATGATGGTCTCAAGTGAAACACACTTTCCTGGAACACCAAAAAAAAATAAATAATTCACACCCACTGCACCACGTATATAATGTATATAATATATAACAGACGGTAACATTATAGCATATAGTCTCTGAAGTGTGTAGCAGGAGCCTTATTACGTTTAACATTTCATTTCCCAGGCCATCGTGATTATTGTGAGGTCATACAAAACTTTGATAACACATACCAAGAAAGTGCAATCTGCACCACCTCATATCTGATATGTGTGAAGAGAAATGATCTAACATTATCCCATTATCCTGCTAAAGAGAAAGGTTCACATCACCTATGAGATGTGATGAATATTTATTCATAATTCTTATATAGCCCTATACTTTAGAGCAGTGTTTTTTTTAACTGGTTGTGCAGATGCAAATGCAGGTCATTTTTATTTGAAACATTTCACACAAAAAAACAAGACTCAATTAGACGTTGAACATTTTATTTGAAAGTAACCTTCAACCCAGCGTCTTTTTTCTTAAGGTTAGTTCAAACTGTTCAAAATATTTTTGTTTGCTTGCAGAAATAAAATTTTGTTTACTCTGTAGCAGTACATTGATTTCATAAATGCAACACACTACAGTTTTTTTCTATACTTTCCATAAAGGTAAAATATATATATATACACAGTGTTATCTTCATTTTAGATGTCAAAAGGGTTTTGTGGCTCCCTGTGTTTTTCTTTTCTGTGGGAAACGGTTCCAAATGGCTCTTGGAGTGTTTAAGGTTGCCGACCCTTGGTCTAGGCAAAAAAAAAAAAAAAAAAAAAAAAACCTTCCCCAGGAGCAAAAAATACGCCAGTCAAAAAACGGAAAACCTAAAACAGAAAGACAGGCTTGTTAAAATCGGGGACACTAGTGAACGTGAACGTATACTTTTGCAAAAATTGACCTGAAACCAAGGTGCTTTTGAACAGTGCTGAACAGAACACACTAATCAAACACAGGCTAAAAGAATCAGAAGAATGATGACAGTCTGTGAAATTTGTGAGGTCTGTCGACGTGACATTGTGTATCCAGTCAAATTCTACAAATTCATCTGTAAACAGTTGGTACTAACGTTGATAGATAGACTGAATCTTCCTTGTAAAGAATGGAAACAACTAGGCAGGGTAAATAATACTGTTACATTAATCATGACTTCACCTGCACAGAAAACAAGCATGTTTTGTTTAGACTTCATGGTTTATTGTAGTGATTTATTGGCTTCGGGAAAGAATGAAAAGCATATTAAAATTCGAAATGTGTTTAGAGACATCCAAACCACCAGGAAATGTCTGTTTAGTTTTTCCTAACAAAGCAGTGAAATCTGGAAACATCACATACAGTATGTGCAACGTTCAGGAGCAAGAACTTTGTGCATTGTACAAATTGGCTCATTGTAAAAAAAACAAAAAGCAGTCGCAGAGGATTTTGTTTTATTCACTGCAAATGACATGACCAGAGAACTCCGTGGCCAATCTATTACAAATCAGTGGAAATCTCTAATCACAACAGATTTACAGAGAATACAGAGAATGTCAAAAAGGACATAAAGCAGCAGATGGTAACACACATTAAAGTAAATGAATATTGAGTTCTCCAGCTAGATGAATTAAATGACTATCCTTCCATATTAGGCTTATGAACTTGATCATTTTTATTAGGATCAATAGTCAATAACTTTAAAATGCAAAATTAATATGGATTTCTTTGTCCTATATGAAGAACAACTTTAGTGTGGTGTTCTGCTGTGACTTGATATCCAATGTAAATTTGGGCCCTGAAGTAAAATAGTAAAATATGTCCTAAATACAGTAAAAAATAAAGTATAAAATGTTCTGTTTTTCATATCTGATGAATATTTCCTGCGTTTTTACTGTTAAACAAACATGCATAAAAGGAGTGAGATAAAATTTTTCTTAATTGATTTTTTCTATTATTATTAGTCTATTATTCTTATGATTCAAGATCTTATACTGACAACAGTTAAATGATGCAGCTTTTTGTTAAATTTAATATGTCTGGAATTACAAACCTAAACAAGCTTTTAAATAATGAATTCTTCAGTTATCAGGAGCTGGCAAGAAGGCAAGAAGACTAGCAGATGCACCAGCAGATGACGATGGCAACTTCAGATTTTTAATAGATACTGAGAAGCATCTACTTAAATCTTCCTGTGTGATCTTTAAAGGTGATGCGCAACAGGAAATGGGCATTTAATGGACTGATTAAATTTTCACTAGGGCCAGTGACACTGCCCCTGATGCCGTGACAAAAATCTAGCTCTGATGTAAATAATGCCTGTGGTTCCTAGTTATTTTCATACCATGGACCCCCGTTTATCCGTAAGACTGTTGGAGAGAGAGAAGTACAGCGGTATGCAAGATAAATACGGCATAATGTATTCATCAGCAGTGATGTACAGTATTTTTTTTTTATATACACATCCATCTGATTGTTTTCTTTTATGTCTTACAGGATATCACTGAAGAAATAAATACAAAGAAGATTTTGCGAGTTGTTCAGTAATCCTGTAACTAAACAGTATATTTGTTAAATATGCTAATAACCAGACAGCTTGCAGAGATTTGAGAAGATGATCTACATCAGAGGAAGAACAAAATGTGGCAAGAAAAGCTAACACCGAGCTTTGCATGGCTGAAGTGGATAAAACAAGACCCAAAATCAGATAACGGTAGAATTGAGGCAATCGACATTACTGAAGGCAGGCAGTGAGCCCAGCAGGTTTACTCTAATAGAGTAAGCACTAGGGAAATGTACCCTGAAGTGTGGAGCTGAGTCAACGAGCTGAGAGAACAACACCAGAAAAACTAAATAAAGGGGCCAAATACAATCCAGTTTGAAGTGTGGCAGAAATTGAACATGGCCCTTGTTGAAATAGTGCTGCTTTTATTGCATTTATTTTGGGACATTCTGTACAAGGAGCACCGAGACAGGTTTGGTGGAGTCGTCAACAAGCAGACGTTTGCCTCGAAAAAGAAATTAAAGGAATCAAGCAACCTCTATAAAGACGGCTGCATCTCAGGAGAAACTGGAGAAAGGTGACATGGAGGAAGAAGATGGGCCTGAAGATAGTGTGGGAGGAGGTGAGGTGGAAGCTTGGCAAACGATGAAGAGCTATTTTTGCAGTGTAGAAAATAGAAGAAGAAGAAGAAGAAGAAGAAGAAGAAGAAGAAGAAGAAGAAGAAGAAGAAGAAAAAGAAGAAGAAAAAGAAGAAGAATGGTGGTAAAAGATAGATTTATAAGAATGCTTTTAAATATGCTTGAAATTGTATTAGTGCATTAAGTTTAAATTAATCAAATTTATTCAGTCAACCTCGGAAACCACTTTATCCTTTTATCCTGAGTTATGGTGAACCTGGAGGCTAAGCTGGGAACACCCTGGATGGGAAACAACCCTTCTAAGGGCACCATGTAAACATACACTCACACATTCGGCCACACTTAATTTAGTCAGTCTACTGTAGATACTGACATGTTTTTCAGAGGTGGGAGGAAACTAGACAAACTGGAGAATCCCAGATGGACCCTGAAGCTGAGGTGGCAACACTATCCATTGTGCTACTGTGTATCATCAGCCTAACACATCACATCTCAGGGCACCATGTATACATACGTTCATACACTTGGGCACACCTACAAGCCATTTAGAATACTAGAATGTATTTTCAAACTAAATCTTGCTATTGGTAAAAAATACTCAGGTATTTCCTTGAAATCCTTTACATGAAGCTTACATGCTCCTCTATCCTGCAATTTAGTTGATTCTTATTATAGATAAAGACATCAATAATTTTGTAATATTAAAAGGCTGCCTTTTAATATTTTAACTAAGTACAACAAATAAAGTTGCATTATGAAAATTCTAGTATTAAAATACTGCATATATTTGAATAAAGAGAAATTTGGGTATGATTTCTGTGGTGTAACTTCATCTTTCCAAGCTTAACATGTCATTTATAATTAATGTGTCATTAACATGTCAATATATTTAACGTGTCATTACAGATGCCATTAAATGATTCTGCTTCAGTATGATAATCCCTTAACCACCAAAATTTTTGCTGGATTAGCACTAGAGCCTTGTAAGCTAATTGCTGGTTTGGGGTGAAAATTCCCCGTTTCTGTAAACCACTTAGACATATCATTCACTAACAAGCTTTATGGACAGTAGATGTATTCTGGATTCCTCTTGATACTATAAACTCAATTACACAAACACTCCACCTCCGCCTCCAGCCAATTAGCCAGCCAGGTCCCATAGGATTATAATAGTCTGAAGCAAAACACTCAGTCCAAACCCATATGCAAGATGTCTGGATTGAGTCTCTTAGCCTGGAAAACAAACAAGTGCAACATGGACCAGCAAGAACTGATGTGACTCTGTATACTCTAAAAATCATAATACAAAGGTACAAGCTATATATACATGTATATAT
This sequence comes from Tachysurus fulvidraco, assembly GCF_022655615.1. Taxonomy (NCBI): domain Eukaryota; kingdom Metazoa; phylum Chordata; class Actinopteri; order Siluriformes; family Bagridae; genus Tachysurus; species Tachysurus fulvidraco. The sequence continues at coordinate 8,229,790 of NC_062529.1, forward strand.
CACAATGAAAATGTATAATCTCAGCAACGTGACATTGCTTTTTCTCTCTCTCACTCTCATAGACCATTAGCTACTTTAACCTTTTATAATTTAAAGCAGAGAGAAATCACTCACTTTTTATTTTTCATTGGCAGCTTTCATTTTAAGTTGCTTGCTTTTTTTTGGTCGTTTTATTATTTGTTCATTTTCAGTGGGTTGACTTTGTTTTATTTAATATATCTGACCAATGTATTAGCCTAAAAGGTGCAATTTAATACAATACATAACGTATATTATAGAGCATGCTGAGACACTGCATAAAACCTCAAAAAGAAACTAAACTAGATTTAGAGTACCACTCACAGCACTCATGGTCAATATACATCAATAAAATGACCAAAAACACCGGCACAATGGCTCAAGTTATGCAACTTAATTGCAAATCTGCACAGAGGCTGAAGAAAAATATCCTCATTAGCAACAGAATATCGACCGGTATCTTTGACAGTATATGCATGGGTTCAGCTTCCCTTTGTTAATTCAGTTGTCTACAGTTACAATAAAACTGACCAAGAACATAGTTACATATTGGGAAAAGAACTTGATGGGTACACTGACTCATTGTACACTGCAGTGCATGCTATTATTCATTCTGATAGATACAGTAGTCTTGGCATATCCGACCTTTAATGCCTTTATGTAATGTCACATTCAACAAATAAGGCTCAAATATGAACAAGAATACTTTAGCTACTGCTGCCCATTCTGTCGCTAACAGAGACAATCCTCTTGTCCTTGAAAATTCCTATATAATTCTGTCACTGACTGTATATGTAGCAAAAGGGCAAATTACGGATTACGGCTAGTGGTGAAAGGAGTCCAGTACAAACTGACTTGATTAAAAGTTCCTGAGCAAACTTGAGCAAATGGTAACAGCTCTTTGGGTAGCTTAGCGAACGGCTATTCGATGGTAGGATTTCATTTTATGATATTACGACGTTATGATTTTAATACGGAGCTTAAAATACAGCAAAAGATGTGGTTAGTGTAGCAACTTCACCAGCGATAGGAAGAACACAGACTGGAGAAGGGATGATGGTTAAGGAAGCTTTGATTTTCTTACTTGAGGGGAAGGAGGGAGAGAGAGCAGTAGGTGCATTAGACACTGCATTCAGATGAGAGCTGTGAGGGATGTGTCAGAGTGAAGCATGATGGTCGACCTGGACTGGCCATAGCGCTTAGGCCTGGCAGAAAGGTGCAGCTGTTATGTGAGGCCCAGGACTCTTCGGTGTGAGGCTCACAGTGGAGGAAGAGTGTCACTGTTGTAGCTTCCTGAAAAATAAAGAACATAACATGTCAACATAATCATGTAGACAGAAGCTGCTCTTTTTCCCCTTTGGTTGCGGTGCCCTTTTATTCTTTCCATCAACCGTGCATTATTCCCTTGTTTCACCCTACGGCCATGTGCTCTCCTGCAGACGAGCGGAATAAAATAACATCATTTTAATACACAGCTTTTGTATTGTAGGACATCAAAATGCATTAGATCATTATTATATGGTTTCATTTAAAAACTGGAGATACAAAATAAATTCTGCCAAATGATAATGGCAATTAGGCCTACTGTCTAAATGATTTTATGCATTGCTACTGTTGAATAGGAATTTGGCACCTGAAAGTAGACCTTTGGCAGGAGACTGCTTTATTTTGATTGGCACATACTGTATAAGGTGTAAAAGTGTCAAAGGTGCACATATATATTGTCCTTTACAGTCTTCAGGGATTAAATGCAATATAGCATTAAAAATAACAACTACAAGAAAATGTACTCTGGTTAAATTACACTTAAAAGAAGTGCTATTGCAGTGAACCATGTACTCGAGTACTGTAATGAGAGTACACATAGTTTGTTACTGATTATGGCACAGCATTATAAAAGAGAGAAGCTGCGTTCTCCGCCCGAGTCAAAGCCAATCCATCTAAACAGGCCCAGAAGGAGATCACAGTCAGCCTGCAGATGGCCCGATAGCATCCTGCCATCACCAAGAGACCTCTAATACACACTTCACACTGTTTACAGTAATGAGCATGTGATTTGGCTCACGTCACTGTACAGTCCATAGCTTTGTTTTAGTAAATCAGCACTGTAGGTCACATCTACTGAGAGCAAGTGCTGGAATTTCTCCCAAAATATATATTTTTTTCATAAATCACTGATGATGTGTTGACTCAGCAAGCAGATGTTGGTTGTTTACTGTATGACACCGCTTCTACGCTGAGCACAAGAAAACATTTTTACTAGACAAAAATAGCAGCTGTGGCGTTTATCTAATCGTAGCTCTCTCTAATCTTTAACAGAACTGAAGAATCTGTTCGAATTTATCACTTGTAATTCTTTGAAATGTAAAAAAAATAAATAACTTACACTAAGGGTTTCAAGGTATTTTATCAAATGTACTGCATATTTTTTTCCATATTTGGACAGAAATCCACAAATGTGACAAAGCTTCCTAAAATTCCTTTTTTAAAATTCCCACTTAGATTTGAACTTGAAATGTTTTCCCTCATTTGGAGGAAGGAAATGATGTTTTGCTGCAATGTCCACTACTACTACTACTACTACTACTACTACTACTACTACTACTACTACTACTACTTTTGGGGGTTGGGGGTTTGATTCCCGCCTCTGCCTTGTGTGTGTGGAGTTTGCATGTTCTCCCCGTGCCTCGGGGGTTTCCTCCGGTTTCCTCCCCCGGTCCAAAGACATGCATGGTAGGTTGATTGGCATCTCTGGAAAATTGTGTGAGTGTGTGAGTGAATGAGAGTGTGTGTGTTCCCTGTGATGGGTTGGCACTCCGTCCAGGGTGTATCCTGCCTTGATGCCCGATGATGCCTGAGATAGTTTGGATAAGCGGTAGAAAATGAATGAATGAACTTCATGTATGAGCAAAAGTCAAATGTTTAATTCCATTCTGATTATGATATTGATAATAATGATTAAATAATAATAATAATAATAATAATAATAATAATAATAATAATAATAATAATAAATATAATTAATTAATGTGTAATACAATTACACATTCTTACAACACATTACATATTTATAATATTATTAGTTATTAATCTGTCTTATCGATTAAATATTGTTGTTTTTTTTACCCACAACTGAGACATACATTGTTATTGGATCTTACTATTAAAATAATGAATATAAATGAATTCAAAAAGGCTGCGTTACCAGTTTATCTTACTCAGGGTCACATTGAATTCAAAGCCTATACTGTATCAGAAAAACTGGTCCTGGTCACATGTTCACACCCTCTAGTTGTAATTTAGTGTAACCAATCCATCTACCAGCATTTTGTTGGAAGTTGGCGCAAACCAGAGATCCTGAAGCAAAGTCACAGCATCAAAATAGACAATAAACAGGTCAGGATACAGAATACATTTAAAAACAAACTGATACTGCATGGAGTGTTGGAAAGCAGTCCCAAGACATTTCCCTTTAAGCAAAATCATTACTATAGATTTTAGGTCATAAAAGTGGCCGTGGGCCGCATTATTGCCCTGGATTATAATTATTATGAATCACCTAAGCCATATATTCAGTTTTATACATCATTTAAATGAAAGCATCAAGATAAAATATGTTCAAATTATGAACCCTTTAAACTATGCTCAGCTGATTAATAAGCATTTTATGGTCTGTTAAATAGATTTAGGATGGTTGAAATGTCTTTTTTTTTCCAATCAAACACTGAGAACAGTGTTGAGTGGCTTTTTCTCATAGACTTGGTAACCTCTGTTAAAATCATAATTAATTTTAGTTGATATCAAACAAAAAAAATCTAAACATATCAGAAATGCAAGTGCAACAGTAAATTCTTAAGGAAATATATTTTAACTCACAACGAAGGATGAAATTTTACACATTTTGCCGATGACTGAGGGTGAAGATCGAAAGCTTGCCTAGCTGTCTTACAGAATGTGAATTAAAAGCTACACCCGAACCAAGCAAGTTTAGTCGAGCAGGACATCTCATGCCTCTTAACTCACTGCATTAACGTTGTAGTAACACCGAATATCACTTTTCCAGGGTGTGATTCTTGCTCATACTGACACATTTGACCAGCCAAATTGAGATATTCAGGTCTACAGCCTATTTCAGCCCACCATACATTAGTCTCTAAGGAGCAAAATCTCATCTTTCTCTCTCTTACACACCAAACAGAAGATTTACACACACACACATCCTGACTTTAATCTGTGATAATTACTCATGATATAGCAGAGTATCTTGCAGCCCGATGAACTCTGCTTGACACAGAAGAATCACCGTATTTACAGTCCTCAGGTCAGTTACAACAAAAGAAGCAAGCCAAGTGATTTATGTTGTTTTCCCCTTCATCTTATACCAAAGTGCTGTCCCTTTATCAATTGTTCAGAAGGTGTGGATTCATTTTCTATATTTTCACTGTCTCTCTGTGTCTGCTTGAGCTTTGAGGTTATCTTGTTTTTCCCCTACCTACCAAAATCATGCTGCTAGGTGGATTTGCTACTTTAATCTGCTCCAAGGTGGGAATGAGTGTGTGAATATGTGTGTGTGCGCAAGGTTGATGGGATAAGCTGACCAGGAAAAAGCATATACAGTGCGGGCAAAGTTTAAGACCACAGTGAATGTGTGGGAATTTAGTTTCATTTAAAATGTAAAAAAATATCTGAAAATTTTTAAACAATGAAAGGAAAAGAAGTAATAATACATGTTTGTATGTATAATTAAAGATGTATAAACATATATATATATATATATATATATATATATATATATATATATATATATATATATATATATATATATATATATATATATATATATATTCCTTCAACCTTGTCTTTACTGAAAAAGACTATGTCTGAATGATTTCATCTAACATCATCAGGATTATCAGGTCTATAGCAGCTCATTGTCATTAAAGAAAAAGAGTGACATACTAAATACTTAAGAAATTTTTAGAAAAACTGGGTTGTGAGGTTGATTCCTGTCTGTGTGTGGAAACCTTCCCTGGTTTCCATTGGGTACTCTGGCTTCCTCCCCTGTCTAAAGACATGTGTTGTAAGCTGTCTGGCATCTCTAAATCATCTGTAGTGTGTGAATAAGTGTGTGAGTGTGTGTGTGAGTGTGTGTGTGTGTGTGTGTGTGTGTGTGTGTGTATGATTGGGCCCTGTGATTAGTGACCTTCCAATGTGTCCCCTGCTTTGTGCCCAGAGTCTCATGGGATAGACTTCAAGGTTCAGTGTGATTCTGTGTATGATAAACAGTACAGAAGATGGATGGTTGGAAGGATGCTGCTTTAGTAATACTTTCTGTAAGAAGAGGATTCATTTAGCATTTATGGAAGAAAACTCCAGTGTTGGCACCTGTAACATAGGTAAAGCTGTTGCTTCAGGTTTTTCACCATGTGGAAGTCTTCCAAGCAGATCACTTATGTTGTTTCACAGTAACAAGACAAACCAGTTTTTTTCTTAAGTGACTCTTCTAAAGGCAATCATTACCTAGCTCTCATTTTTTAACTGGTTTACTGTAATTACATTTGAAAAAAAAAAATAAAAAATTCTAACAAGCATTGCTCCATTCTAATGCCACTTTTATATACAGTCTGAATTATCAAAATGAATCTTGGCCAAACGGGTCATTTCATCTGTAAAACTCACTCAAACCACTAAAACACTTCATCCATGTCTCAATATAAGCTTTACTATATTTGAGCATAAAACAATACTGGGAACAATTCTTACGCAGGAAACACAACACAAAACATTACAGAAAAGAAAAGCTTTTCTTTGAATTTGAAATAATTTATTCCATAAATCAGTATTATATTATAGAATAACAATAACTTTTCACTTTATTAACTGTACTAAAGTATATTTGTTGTGACAAGAACGGAGCAGAAATGCTGCATTGTATCCATGTCCCATTATTTTCCCTATATATTTCTAAAAATACATCATTATCCCTCTCTCCATTCCTCTTCATTCTACATCATCCTGTCTTCCTTTACCTATGTTTTCTAACAAAATCATTCCAAAGCCAGCCCTTTTTATTAAAAGGTGGTAACGAGACTATAAACAAGACAGCCGAGTAAGCTTTCAGCCGAAATTACAGTTCGCTGTGTTCGAAATGATTATTCATTCGTTTTATTGTAAATATTATGCAAACATTTTCTATACATGTCAGTATGGTTACTGACAAACTGCATAAAAATTGCCATCATTCTGTTTGGATTTTGCCATCATTCTGTGTTTTTTTAACAATTCTGAAAGCAGCGTGTTAGCCTGTGCCGCAAACCTACATTTTTTGCAGGTGGTAGAGCGTGAATGACAAGAGAGTTCATGCATTTTGGAAGATTGAATGCATTTTGTGTGAAAGCAATGAAAAAATGATTCACAGTTTGGTCTGCATTGACATCTGTTTCGCTGACTGTGAGGAGTTATGCAGATGTGACTTCAATTTTAAACAATGCATGTTAGCAGTTGAAAAAAGCTGGAACTGGTTGGACCGCCTCATTTAGCTATAAAAACTGGAAATAGCAAGAAAGGAAAGTGTAATTACACTTGAAGGGATGTGGTAGCTTAATGGTTACGGTGTTGGACTAACAATCAGAAGGTTGTGAGCTTACTGTAAATCCTAGCTGTCACTGCTGGGCACTTAACCTTCAATTGCTATAATTAAATGAAAAAGTATCTAAGTTTCTCTGGATAAGGCTGTCTGCCAAATGCCATAAATGTAAATTATAATTACTGTACATGTCCACAGATCTTCATACTTGATGGTCCTTGATTAATGAACGTTTCTAAATGTTAAGGACATTGTGAAGTCGCTCTGTGTAACTGTCAGCATCAAAGTGTCTAGGTGGTCATGTGACAGAAATAACAATTCACATTGCCTGTGATTGAAATGAAATCTTCTCAGAACTTGGTATCAGCAGCTTGGATAGTTTCACTGTTGAATTGTTTAGTTGTGTGTGAATATTACAGTATGACTGAGCAGTGTGGAACGGTTTTGGTTATGTGATAAAAAAAATCTCTCTTTATTTTCTTTTCCCTGTCAGTCATTCCAAACGAACTGCTTCCTAAGTAAGTATTTAAATGATTGGTAGGGTTCAAAGAAAGAGCTTCCACACAAAGCTTAGAATATTCATTTGTCACTAACATCCATGGTGTCACGACGCGGGGTAAGGAAGCGGACCCAAACGCAGGATAGCAAAACAAACAGGGTTTAATAACAAAGGGAACACGAAACAGGACAGGGACTGAAGACAGGACAGGAAAACAGTAGATTCCGCGATGCACAAGGCAACGCGGCACAGTTAAATAGACACAGTGATCACAATAGGAAACAGGTGTGTAGACAGGGAGGAGCAGACGAAGGCGGGGCAGACACGTGACGAGGAACATAAACAAACTGCACGTGGCCAAAGTCCGGGCTGAGTCATGACATGTGGTCACAGTGGATCTGGATTCTATTCCAGGACAACTGAGCAAGAGGTGGGAATACACACTCCTTCACACATAGGGGCAATTTCTGGTTGCTAAATCCAAATACTTGTTGTCATGGAAATCTTAGAACCCAGAGGAATCCCACACAGAGCTAACCCAAGCTCAGGCTCACTCACATTCATGAGAACAATTATGAATACAGAAATTACAAGCATCGTATCTCTATAAAATGATGTAAATATGGTACAAGACTACATTTCCATTTGGACTGGAGCGCTTGAGAGACAGATTCAGTATTTGTATTTGTCAAGTAAACAGTTATATACAGTATACAACTTGTAGTGAAATGAAAACTCGGCCAATCTCGCGAGACTGCATATTAATAAAAAAATCTAAAAGAAAGCTTAAAAAAAGGATGTATAGAAATAAAAAGAAATAAGGAAATGTTAGAGAATATGATAATATGATTTAAGTCTTTAAGTTAATACATTTACACTGGTTCAATAGGTTACAGACTGATACCTTTAACCTAAAACTTTGTTCAATGATTTTTTTGTTTTTAAATATGCATATACAGTACAACAAAAGTGCTAGTTTAAGTGTTTCAGGAAGAGGTAGGCCTTCACCTTGTATGAAGATAGCCAGTGACTCAGCTGTTCAGACATCGAGGAGAAGTTCATTCCACCACCTCGTTTCCAGAACAGAAAAAAGTCTTGCCGTATAAAGTACCTACTGCACCTCTTCCCCTGAGAGATGGTGGGAGCAGTAGAGCAGTGCTGGTAGCTCTGAGAGTGCGAGATGCAGTGCAAGGATTGATAAGAGCTTCGAGGTAAGAGGAAGCTGGTGCATTTTTGGCTTTGTAGGCAAGCATCAGTGTTTTGAATCTGATGCGTGCGGCTACCAGAATCCAGTGAAGGGAGCGTCATTTTGGATCCTTTGTAGAGGATGAATTGCGGTTTTGGGTAGACCTGCTTGCGGTGCTTTGCAGTAGAACAATTTTAAAAATGAAGACAGACTGAACAAAATAACTGAACTGGCTAGCGAAGCCACAGATCTCATACCTGGCAGTTATTTACTTTTTTCAAAAAGAAATTCATCATTTTAATTTGGAAATAATTCAGAAATTACGCTGATGCTCAGATTTATTAGTTTGTCAATAGTTCTTGGTCACACAATTCAACTTGATTATATAAAAGTGTATATGGGGAAAATGTGTTTATTCACACTATCCCGTTTCACTCTGCTTCCTCTCGAAGTTTCTTTCTCATATTGTCTCACGCTTGCCAACATTGTCTCTGGCTTGCTCATTAGGGATTAATATAAATTTCAATTTTAAACTTTATCATTTTTTTGCTTGATTTTTATCAGATGAAGCTATCAATGTCTATTGTTAAAAGCACTTTTCAATAAAATTTAATTGAATTGAATTTAAAGCAGTGGTTTCTTTCACCCTCAAATTCAAACACGTTTAGCAAGATGCCACTTACTGTATGCCTAAGTGAAATGAGTCTTAGAGAGCATTTGGGCATCGTCATCGCATTGCTGTATTGAACATACAGTAGGCCTGCACTTTGTGTAAAAAATATCAAGTGGATGAGTGCAGGCTAGCACAGAGGTTAATGTGCTGTCTGTTCTCTTCTGTGATCGGTGTGACAATGCGCTGATTGTAATTGCAGAGCACTAATAACGAGGAGGTGCTCTGGTGCTAATTAACTCTCGGTTGCAGATTACAGGAGAGGCGAGAGGCAAACAGAGAGGCGGCCCACTCTCTGCTTTCAAAACACACACACACACACACACACACACACACACACACACACACACACACACACACACACACACACACACACACACACACACACACACACACACACACACACACACACACACACACACACACACAGAGTTCGTGCACAGTTTATAGGAAACTTTGAAAAAATATGTATGCTAGTATATTCAATACTATATCACCTCTTCTTGTGTAGTCTCAATAAATATTTAGGGCATATATACAAAATCTATTATAATATTCTAGTACATTAAACGGTATGTAAAAATGTTCTAGACCTAATCTAGACCTGATGATTCAAAGAGAAAACCACTTCAGATGAAATGCTAGAATGAAATCATAATTGTTAAATTGCTTATTCTTACACTTCAACTTTTTTGAACAGTTTCTATAGTAACAGAGGGCAGGGAATTGTACAGGTATGTATATGTGAATTTGTGAACAGTGAGCAGAATTTTTAATCTTTATACCCATGGTGAGCAAGTTTTCAGGTTTACATTTGCATTTACATTAAAGCATTTGGCAGACACCCTTAAACAGAGTGACTTACATTTATCTCAGTTATACTGTAGCTCAGAGGCCCAGGAGTGGCACCAGAAATGGACCTGGTCAACTTTCCAATCAGTTCCCACTAATCCTACCACTTCACCCTGGTACCACTTACAAGGTTCCTGCTTTGTTCACATTTTCACAACACTTAAACTCATTTTCAGTAACTGGGCATGAGGCAAGAATGTACCCTAGGAGAGCAGGCCATCACACAGGATGCCATCTCACAGACTTGCACACTTCTTCACACCTAAGACCAATATACAGATTCTTTCCCAAACCTGTAGCTGTACCCCATATTCCCCCCAATAATTCCCCAATCCTTTGGACTAAGGACCATTTAACGCCTAGCTCTTTGCTGCTATATGCATTACATTACACTTTCTATACACTACAGTTCACTTTGTCACTTTATACATTGTGCAATATGTCTCTAATGGTTTTATACTATGTGCAATATATACACTTTAATATGTGCAAATTGTATATATTTTACAGTGTGCTTTATTTATCTATCTATCCGTCCGTCCGTCCGTCTATCTATCTATCTATCTATCTATCTATCTATCTATCTATCTATCTATCTATCTATCTATCTATCTATCTATCTATCTATCTATCTATCTATCTATCTATTTATTTATTTATTTATCTTCTTGTAACTGCTTAATTTAAGTTCCTTTTAGAGTGTCATGGTAGACCTAGTTGCCCTCTGGGAGCTTCCACAGTAAATTTTGTTGTATTTTATATTTACAATGGCAATAAAATACCTCACCTTACCACCTGCAATTTGGCCAGTCAAGCTGCTGACACTTTTTTTGAGATGGGAGGAAAACAGACAACCAGGTGGACACCAGCCAGGACCCTGGGTCTGACAGGGAAATACTATCTATTGTTCTATGGTGCTAATATCACTAAACACATCACATCAAACATAACAAAAAAAACAAGAATCACTATATTAATACTTCCTGATTAAGTCAGTTTTGATTGATTGCTTGCTTACATGGTTTGATCTGGTTAGCTCACATTTATTATCTTGTCTACCTATGTTTACGTTTCGCTCATCGCTTGACCCTTTGTTGTTTCCCGAACATAGTTTTGCTCTTTGTCCTGTTTTGTCCACAATTAATAAGGCTGTTGAAACAACAACCATGGTCTGATCGGAAACATTCATGTTCTACTTCTTGTATTTTAATTTTTTGGCCCAGTGATTTGGTTAAAAGTATGCTGGAATGCTGATTACACAATCATTGTAGGTTTTATTTTATGCAATAATGATTCATCAGAAAGAAATGAGAGTCTTAGCTGGTGTAACATTAACAAGCTGGCATTGACGGTGTCTAAAACCAAGCCGCCAGTGAGCCACATTTGTAAAATCAACAGCATCCATCCTCCTCTGACTATTAATGTTATTATTGTATTAAAGTCTTTAACTGGAAATACTTACAATTATGATGTGTCCAGGCAAGAAGATGAGTTTTATAAAGCCTTTTTTAAAATCAATACACGGTCTCTGTCAGAAAGGAAAACTTTTATAAAGTTGTTTAGTGATATTTGAGATTTGGTTGCACTTTATTCTGACGCTGTATGGTTTTTATCCCCCCCTTCTTTTTCCAGAGTGCCTTATTGCATTTAAAAGCATTTAATACTCCCACTTGGTGTTTTATTGTTCATGTTTTAGTCTCTGCTTTTATGGTTGTGTTATGTTTGTTCTTACTGTTTTATGATATGTTTTCCATCTTCTTGTTATTTGGTAGGTGCTAAAGTAAATACCACTAAAGCCAACTCTCTATGTATGACAAAAATATTAAATCTAGCAGTGCCATTTTAAGTAGCTCTGTCAAGTAAGGTCCAGCGTTCCTTGTACATTCACTTTTGCTTATCCTCCACCCGGCCTGTGCACAAAGCCTCATTCCAGTCCTGATCTTCTATACCAAAACTGACAATACCTGCTGTAGGTTTTAGCATAACTCTTAATATGAAGTTGTTGAAATGGCTGTATGAAGTTTACCTTAAAAGAAATTACAAAAGAGTGATATGAATTTACAAAGATGCAGCAGTTGCTAATTACGATTTGTAACTGCAAATGAAGTGGTTGCTAATGGGTATTTTTTAAATGCCCATGAACTCAAAATTGCTATTTTAGATTAAACACATAATATGTTTTTGTGCTAACACAAAACACAAAATTTAACTTTAACACCACCATCCTAACAAGGCTTCCACCGGTGGTTGTGGATATGTAAATTAGCACCTGCTCCGGAAACGCTGCAGTGCAACATTATTTTAATTAAGATTTCAAATTATTTTTAATATTCTTTTCTCATTTCAGGGAAAACTGAAAAAGATGACTCATTTTTTTACTCAGTCAATTTGTGCCTAATTAAAGGCTATCTTGTCAGGATAACCAAACCCTCAAACTCCAAATCCAATCCTGAACTGTTGCTCACAAACAAGACTCTACTTCCCATAACATACTCACACATTGTTGTTCAGTTACTAGACTTTTAACATGCCTACTGTATGTTCAATTACACAAACTCAGCTTAGTATTCTGACTATACACAGTCACCTTGTTATCATGTTTGCTTATCTGTTTTTTAATCCTGTTTTTGTCTATCAATTCTGTGATTTTGGCTAACCAAATTTGCCCTGTTTGTCATTAGCCTGATTTGAACCTGTTTTTTTTTTTGAGTTTGTTTATTGAGTAGTATTTTGGTATCATCTTTATTACTGTATAAAATGTTTCTCTAGAATACATGTGCTGCACCCCAGTAAACAAAAAGTTAGTATTGCTCTGCTGTAGTGGTGAGTTAGCTTTGAAAATCCCTTGTTATATATTGAATCACGCACTTTCCACACTTTATTCCCTTTCTAAATCATTCCATTGTGACTTGGAGTTTATGTATGTGCATCTTGGCTCATTCCCTTTTCAAAATCTTGATACTGTACCTATTTGTAGACCATCATTAGTTAAATCAAGTACATGTCCATATGGTATAACTCATTAGAATTGCTGTGCTAGGAGGTTTCTGCTGGAATCTCTCTATGCATGTAGGATGAAGTGGTAATGAGGTGTGTGTGTGAGACAGAGCATTAGCCAAGAATCATCTTTTACCGGAAACGAGGTGAGTGAATCTTTTGAAGAAAAGCATCCAGCATCATGCTTCTATATTTAATTGAAATCGTGTTGCGTTTGCTAAATATAAACAGAATTGCAGTCTAACACCAGTTTCAGGATGGCAAATGTGGGTATATCTTTTGGGCTGAATTTGAAACCTGCTCATAGAGACAACATTGGGCCAACTATTTGATTATTATCAAATCGTAAGCCACTGTTAAATCCATTTCTGACAACTTTCTGCCAATAGTCAAAATAGCAAAATGTTTTTATGCCAATGCAATTTTGTCCACTGGGCCAACAATCTGGTTTCAAGGGCCCACAGACTTAAAAATGACAGACAGGAAAACAGATAGAGAAAAAGAGACAGAGAAAGAGAAATAGATTGTGAGACTAATAGGAAAGGCTTATAGTTAAGAATAAAGTGACAGATAGATTTAGATAAAGAGAGACAGCTGCAAATCCAAATTCTGGAGAACAGTCAAAAAAAAAAAGCTTCATTTTTTTTTATATAAATGTATAGTAACTTCTGTCAGATGTTTGTTTTAAACATATTTATTGAAAATGTAAACCAAGGAAAACCACCGAGCTGTCATTTCTGTTCAAAATAAAGCAAATCAAGACAGAACTATTCCTTATTTCTTTTTTGCATTAAGGAGTATGCATTTAATCAATTCTACCGAACATGCCTGCGAGAGAAACAAATGAAAAAAAAAAAAACCCAATACAAGATACTGTGTGTGCCAAAAATGTCAATCAATGGCCACATGGCCCATGTTGCACTGAGAAGAAACTATTTAAACTTTTTACTCATATTTCACTAAATTTTTATATAATACTTATTTAAAGAACAGATTAAAACTTTATTGCTAAAAACATCTCTTTAGCTGAAAGCTAAAAGGTTCCGCTAGTGCACCATTAAATCGGCTTCCAAACTTTTTAAAAACACTGACTGAGCTGCAACAAACATCACGATTACAGACCAGTGTGTGGGCAGTGGAGGGGAGGTAGGGTCACCAGTACTGAGATTATAGTCAGGCCATTTTTTTTTTTTTTTTAATATCTTAATATTATTACTGAAACACAGTTTATACTCATTACAGTGGGTCTTTTATGATGTGTGGATCTTCTGGATCTTTTAGGCCATGCTGTGTTCAAGTATCAAACTGTGCAGTGGTTTTAAAGTGTCTCTAAACCAGGTTATTGGGCTGTCTGTCAACATAAAGTCAGCATTGATAACATAACTGTCCTGTAAAATGGAGGTCAGTATGCGTTAATTTTAATTTCACTCAAAGTGTGCATGAATATTCTATTACAGTTCAAATAACAGTACCATTGCCACCAGGGAAAATAATTTAAGCACCAATTTTGTATATCTAGTGACACACAACATAAACTGCATCATATCAGAGGAGAGGTGTATTTAATCACACTTACATAAGCCTGGATAAACAATAAGCTTAGATAAATAAAAATAGGACAAGTGACCGAAGGCTTATCCTATAGCTATTCTATGCTATCGTACTCAACACGTTTCCCATTGTTTCTGAGATAAATTTTTCAAATAATTTCTCATGCTCATGCCATAATTAAATATGCTATTTCAATGCAGTTGACAGATGATTATTGGATTTAAAATTCCAAAAATTGCTTTAAGTTCTATAAATTCTCAGTTACAGACATTAATGATGTGTTACATTTTCATGTTAAAATTTGCCTCGGAATGTGAAGTCACATTTATGTCATATATACCCAAAGACATAAAAATGTCTTATGACTCTATCAGCATAACTGCAGCTGTATATACTAAATGGAACACTGAAAATATAGGACAAGTATACTCTCATATGATTTTATCGAAGCAACAGTCCATAATTTGAGTGATAAAGTACTCATACAGAGAGCTGTTGATTCACCTATTGAGCTGTAATTGTCATGCTTGTTGAGAGGTAAAGTGTTGGGCTACCTTTCAATGAATCACAGATCCTACATGTCTCTGGAACTTTACAGGGATGATGAACACCATCCTTCCGACAGATATGGCTGTTAAGGCAACCCTAGCTGTTGTTTTAATGATGGTGTTGGAAAAAGTGGTCTAAAAAATTGTCCAAAATTGCCTATAATAGTCGGACTAAGATCTGTTGACTGGGAAAGGAATAGCATATCAATTACATGATTTTCATATTCATCCAAGCATTCAGTGAGTCCCGTGGATATCACAGAATAAAGGTGATCACTGAAAATAAGACATGTAGATTGTAGATAAGTAGAGAATGCTTCAATATAAGAGCAGAAATGTCTTCCTTTATTTACTTATTGACTCACTATGAATTGCCATATTCTACTAAAAGCTTCAGATATATCCGATAGATTATAATGTAATTGTTCTGTGATGGACTACACCAACTCAAATGTGGATTCAGGGAGTTTTTAGGAGGGGACTCCGGATTTATACACCTTCTACACCAATCAGCTTTGGAAGTTTCCTCTTCTCTACTGAAGATGCTGCTCTGCCTCCTACCTTTCATTTCTACATTTCCAATGTAATGTAATTTGTTAATCAGATCAGAGGGATTAGCAGTTTTAATTTGAATGCACTGTGCACTAAGAATGGCTCTGAGTCTGGAATTACATTATCTACTTGACAAGCGGTGAGGAAAACATGCCCAATAGAATCCCAACCCTACCAAGCAGTAACATAGCAAGTGACAATATATAGGCCCAGACTGTGATGGATATACAGTAGGCCATGCAGAAGGTTAGCTCTTGAAGTTTGACTATAACATTTACTCCCAGTATAGGCTTAACACAAGCAATGACAGATATCAATACAGGGTAATCCAAGAAATTTTAACACTTACTATATATCTCTCTGTCTATCAGTTTATGATTATTCTACGATTTGTATATATTGTATATGTTTGTAAATGATTTGTATATGATTTGTCCGGCTTCATACATCTTACCCATTCTTAACCAATCTTACGATCCAGGAATACCAGTTCAAACAGCTCAGTCCAGTTAAAGCAGGCTGCTATAGTTTAGCTTAACCAGTTCAGAATCCAGGCTGGTGTGCAATATATTTTTCAGCAGGGACTTTTTTTATAAAGACATTTCTCGCTCCATTACTGAACTTGCTTTTCCTGTTTTGCCTCAAGCTTTTTGATAAATCTTTGGTTCACCATTTCCACTGCTTTATAGTGTCTTTTAAAACCTATACATTGTGCAAAAAGCCACAGTTGGCTTGATGAGCCACAGCCTCAGAAATGATTTGAATATCAATGTGTATTACGAGAGCATTTTGCAACCACATCCAGTTATGTCGCATCCAGTCACATCCAGCCATCCAGTTACTGTATGCGGCACATAACAGTTCTTCAAGGTTGTCAACTAAACTATTATTGTGAAATTAATTTACTTTACAACTTAAAGGGAGGAAGAACACAAGCTAAGTGGCAAAATCCATAAAGGCTAAGATTAAGGACCCAGAGGTCCAGTAGTGGCTTTGAAGTAGATTACTGTAGAAAATAGATTTGTGAGCAGATCAGCAGATTTACAGATGAGACTGTAGAATGTGTGCAACATAGTAACATAGTAAATGCTTTTACTAGAACTGGTGTACACGACACACAAGGAGTCAGGACAGTTCAATTTGTGGTGCAGATTTATTTACAGGGCTCTACTATATAAAGCAGAAATCTTCAAAGAAGTGACTCAGTTCAGTGAGAGTCCTGGTGTGGTGCTGTCATGGGCAGCTCCTCGATGGCCACAGGTATCTGGGCTCAAGGCATCACATCCTCTGTGTCCAGAGGTCTTTCTTTGTAGGAGGAAAAATGCACATTAGTCTGAGCATTACTCTCCCCTTACTCCTGCTGTTACGCTGAGCCCCATGCTGCATTCTCTGCTTCCCTTGGAGGGTGCAGATGCTGTGGACGCTGATTGGCTTTTGCCTCCACTCATCACAGCCACATTCTTCCCTGCTGTCCAAAGCAACAGTGGTGATGGAATGGCACCGCCCTTTTAGCACACCAGCGGTAGTAGCGTGAAAAAATGCACCTGTAAAGCATCAGTGCAGGCTCCGTCATCACACATAGATATTATTGTACATAGATATTGCATTATATTCGATTGATAGTCACAATGATGTTCTCATAAAATACAACTTTGAGACACACACCATATTGTTAACCTGTAATATTTTACAACACAGTTGCTGGATTTAGCTTAGTGGGTCAGGAAGTTTGGTTAGTGTGACACAAATTGGGTTGATAATGGGCAACCTAGCATGCTGGGCTGGGGATGTGAAGCTGAAAAGGAACAGGCATGGGGCAACAGACATGATTTTCTGGAATTTTCTACTATAGTAGCAAGCACAACTAGTCTAAGTAAAATAAATCAGAATTGTGTTTTTAGCCTGAAGTTAGTTGATGACATTATATTTATGCATACACTATGCAACCATAACTTTTTTAGCCAATGTTAGAAAGATAAGGAACATTTTGCTGTGTTTGAAAAATGCTGCTATCATCAATAATTAACCAGTAGTTATTTTTAGGGATGTACCGATACCACTTTTTCTCTTCCGATCCGATACCAGAGTTTGCCAGTATCGGCCGATACCGATCCGATACCTGTGTTCTTTTCTACCTTTAAAACTAAAGAATGTATACAACTCGTTTAGTTATTAAGATTTACTGTATGAAAAATGAAAACACAAGAAACCTTAAAAAAGTATTAATGCAGAATCAAACAATACTTTTAACTGGTATAACAATCTAAACCAAATATACTGCAATTATTAAATTAAATTATTTTCTGAAGAAAAGACAATATTTTAAAGTGAATCTTAAATTAGGACTCTTGAAACACAATGCAAAATGTATTAAACAGTAAACTTTGCACCCAATTGAGCGACATGTTTTACGCGCTGAGGTAAATGGAAAGGACGCCTGCTAAACTTGACTCCTATCTCTCACAGGCGGTTGTGCAACATATTTCCTATAAAATTTATTATATTTATTTACATTTATTATATTTATTTACAATTTAATATATAAGTGTATTTTTCTTATAAGTTCAAGCAATAGTTAGTTAATTGACATTATTCAACCACCACGGGTATGGGCGTCGGAAGTAAATAAAAAGTGGGCGTGTCCTGTCCCACACACATATAATGGTCCCGACGCCCATGGATCTCAGGAAGCAGGAGCGTAGTCAATGCTGTAGGTAAAACGTGGAATGGAGTTTAATTTATTAGGGCATTCCTTAAGCGGAATGGATTCGACTGGCGGCGATCTGAAAAGTACGATACCCATGACCACGGATATCGGATTTGGATCGGTCACGCAATACCGATACCCGATCCACTCAAAATGCTTGGATCGGCGCCGATACCGATCCAAAATATCGGATCGATACATCCCTAGCTATTTTAAAAGAATAATTTGTTTAGTCACTGCAGGTGAAATGTAAGACTAATTAATAGTGAAGTCATAAAACCATAAGAACGCATTTGATTAATTAGAGAAATAAAATAGATGTTAATTAAAAACTATTCTTTCAATTCTGCTTACTTTCTGCCTATTACATTTTATTTGAACTTTTTTTTTAACGAAAAATACAGTGGAAATATGATTCTTGTAATAAATACAATAAACTACTTTTTTAATATTTTACTTAACCTTATTATATTTACAGTTTAGTTTCCTCATTTTGGCTTACAACATAACAATCAGTGTTAGTTTTACTGTACCTAGTTTGGAATTAACATACCCTTTTTCTCTGTAACATTATCCTGGAATATTGGCTAGCTCATGAGTAAAGTTAATTTGAATCTTGCATGTATTGTTCATGCTTTCAAAATGTACATGGTTGTGATATTAACATGCTTTAGTTGAGTGAGGCTGCTTATACACTTTCTGCTTTTTTTTGCTGAAGAGAAAAAGAGCTGTCTCAAGCTTCTCTTGTGCTGGAAAAATGGTGTTCACATACACAATGCAACCATAAATCCTAGGAGTCTAGAGTCTGACAGTGAAGTCATTTCTACCTACATGTTGGGTTAGAAATCGACGCAGTATGCTGGGTCAACATCCTAACATCTGGGTTATAAAACAAGCCATGCAGTGTTGGTTCATCCAAATTGGGCTATTTTCCACCCAGCAATTTTCATGAGCATGAAACTGATGTAGAATATAATAGGAAAACATAATTTATACTATAATAAAATAAAGGTTATCTAGTCTCAAAAGTCACTTAATAGGTCAGTAAAAAAGCCTCATAATATATTTTTTGATTCTATCATTTGTGGCACTAATCAGTGTGGAAAAAGCCATTTGGAAACTAAATACATGAATAAACCATCCAGAGAAAGCTTCAGAAAGCAGCTCCATTTGCATCATAATGTTAGAGAGAACTCCACTCCATCTACGTCCCAATCAACTACAGTCACAAGGATCATTAAAAAATCATGTATTCTCCTTTCATTCCTGTCGGCTGAAAAAAGCAAGGAGGATTCACACCCGTGATGAGCAAATTACTAATGACACATAAGCAGAAGGATCTTGGCGTCATTAAAATAGCATTCATCATCACATCATTAATCACTACCCTCTGTACACAGTGGCTGGGCCAGGCCGCTACTGGTCGACTAGACTCATTCAATGAAACCATAACCATAACCTGACACTTCAAATCTAATTGAAATGCATATAATTACATTTGTTCACACCTGTCAGCAGGATAACAAGCTTATATTACATAACAATAAGTTTGCTTTTGGTGGTATCAGTCTGTATCAGACACTCAAAAGCAGCATGGGATGGCTGTGATTAGTACATTTACCTAAATACTCACAATTTTAATTGACAGGTTGCTTGCGCCAGTATTGACATCTAACAGTAAATGATTAATGAGGTGGTTTGAGATGGATCTGCTGGTGTTCATCAGGCTATAATTTCATCTGTTTTTTTTTATTTATTTTTTTTACAGCATTTCCTCTGAGAATGTTCTCTTTGCAACATATATATGGACAGTAAAAAAAAAAACCCTAATAGAACATATTCAACCACCTCTGAGGATACAGGTATCCAATCTGTAATTGCTCTAGCAGCATAGAACTGCATTACAAACAAAATAAGATTGAATAATTTTCTGTTGCTTGCTCCCCGGTGTAACAAGAGTACCTTTGACAGCTGCATGCAGCTCTCTGTCGGGAAAATCAAGCCCAGTGTATCCTCTGATAAAAGGATCTGTCTTCTCAACAAACCTCAGTACAACAGTTTGTGCCAAGCAGAGAGGCACAGAGACACCCCATGTTTAACATACTCAAGCTTAGTGTAGGACACGCCACAGGATAGAGGATGTGTGGAACTGAACTGGAAATATTATAGCCACTTGCTCCAGCAGTGGAAACTGTGAGAGTTTGTTTCTAATATGTTCTGCCTAAATACTAAAGTTTTTCCCTACTTTCACAGCAGACACCGGCAGAAATGTCTCCCATTTACATTTCTTCCTACCAGAATATTTTTATTGTATACCACAGCATCAAATCTGATTAGTTATAATGCTGATCAACTTTCTTTGACAGTAGCTCTACATACATCTATATCTGACAATAGACCCTTTTAAAAGCATGTTGTTTATAACAAAGAAAAACCTCTCTTCGTTGATATGGTGAACTTTTCTGTAAGGAGACATTTATTTGACATTTATGGAAGGAGTCTTGAATGACAGTGCTTTATAGTGAGCTTTTTTTTTCTTTTTTAGAATTGGAGAGTGGTCTTTGCACTTTATCATACCACCATATAACATTAACTTTAAGAGAGAGAGAGAAAATAGAGGCCAGTGAGAGAAAACTACAACATACAGTAACTTGAACAAACGCACCTCACAGATATTAGACAACATTAAATGTAACTATAAATGGATAAAAAACTACATGGATCTCACCACTCATGCAATAGGCATATATACATAGATGTATATTGGAAGAACGTGTATTTGGTGCAGATCAGTGCAGTGTGTTGTGTGTGTTGTGCTTGGTATAGTTTAGTTTGGTTATTGAGGAGTTTGATGGCTTGTGGAACTGTTACACAGTCTGGTTGTGAGGACTCGAATGCTTCGGTACCATTTTCCAGACAGCAGGAGGGGTGTGTGAGGGGTGTGTTTGGTCTTCCTCAATTCTGTTGGCTTTGCGGATGCATCATGTGGTGTAAATGTCCGTGAAATAGGGCAGAGAGACCCTAATGATCTTCTCCTCACTATTCGCTACAGGGTCTTGGGATCTGAGATGGTGCAATTCCCAAAACAGACAATGATGCAATGGTAAAACATAGACAGGATAGGTGGAGTGAGATGTGTTTTCCTGAGCCTTTATAAGAAGTAGACCTGCTGTGCAAACCATGTTGATGGGGCTGGTGTTGAGGTTCTCCACCAGATAAACACCAAGGAGCTCCTGACGATTTTTGATTCTCTTGACGATCTCTACAGAGGATCTGTCGATGTTCAATGGAAAATAGTCACTCTGTGCTCTCCTGAAGTCAACAGCCATCTCTTTAGTTCTATTAACATTCAGAGACAGGTTGTTGTCTCCACACCAGGCAGTCAGATGTTGCACCTCCTCTTTGTATACTGACTCGTCGTTCTTGCTGATGAGACCCACCACAGTCGTGAGATAAGTGAACTTGCATTGCTAAACACAGTCGTGAGTCAGCAAAGTGAACAGCAGTGGGCTGAGCATGGAGCCCCTCAGCTGCAGAGGAAGGTGTTCAGTCCCAGCAGGCTCAGCTTCTCAATCAGGTGCTGAGGGATGATTGTGTTCAATGCTGAACTGAATTCTATGAACAGCAATCATATGTAAGTGTCTTTATTGTCCAGGTGGGTAAGGGCTAAATGAAGGGTTGTGGCAATGGCATCGTCCGTAGAGTGGTTTGGATGAAACGCAAACTGCAGGGGAAGTCTCTCACAAAAAGACAAAATACAAGCTTACTTACAACTTCCAAAGACCCTTTTTTGTGGTTTCATCTCTGTCATGTTTTTGGTGAAGAAAAAACAACAACCCTAATTTGATACCTGTCGCTTCATATAGAGTGTTTTTTAATTTATTATATTTCCCATATGACAACCATATGCTATGCAAAGCTTTGCGAGTCAACAACAGTTTCACAGAATTTGGGGTTTATTCTGTTCACATGGTTAAATGCTTGATGAAAAAGGGAATCAAAGGTTTATTTAAAATGATAAAAAGTGGAAAGTTTCTTAACATACAAAAGTAGTCGTTACAGTAAGCAAGTTTCTTCAGTTTATTCTTGGAGTGTGGCTGTGGGCATACGTGCTCATTTCACAAATCTAGGCTCCTGGTGTTCTAATTCATCCCAATGCTGGTCATTGGGGTTGAGGTCAGGGCTTTGTGCAGACCAGTTGAGCTCTTCTACACCAACATGGCAAATCATGTCTACAAGGTCTTGCATTGAGCACAGGAGCATTATTGTTTCGGAACAGATTTGGGTTAGGCCGCTTAATGGTAGTGAAGGGAAATCATAATTCTGTACATTTATGATAGAGAATGTACAGATGTAACACATCAATTCCATAGTTCTGATTGTTCCCATTTCTGAGGATTGTTTTAGGGGATACTAAAGGCAGAGATGGGGGACTCGAGTCATATGACTTGACTCGAGTCAGACTCGAGTCGCAAATTTGAGACTTGAGACTTGCTTGACAAATATTAAAAAAAGACTCGACTTTGACTTGACATTCATGACTTGGGATTTGACTCGGACTTGAGTTAAACGATTCAGAGACGAAAGACTTTATTTGACTCGAGACAAACTTAAGTCGCAA